>NC_055991.1:33928754-34168405 GCF_018446385.1 Zingiber officinale
CAACCATATCCCAGGTTCATCGCTTCTCGACAATCTCTTTTCTTGTCTTCAGTAAGTAACCTGTTGCTTCACTAGCTTATGCTTTTGTCCATGGCTGCGGAAACAATTGCTCCTTGGTATGTCCATATGTCTTCTACCTTTGATAAGAATGCTAGATTATCCATCCGTCGTCAATATGCAATCCCTAAGGAATATAGAATCATACTCCCAACACCGAATGATCGACCTCATCATCCCCCTGATAACTGCGTGGCTTTTTTCAGGGATCAGTTGATAGGGGGCTTAAGGTTCCCCATTCTGTAACGTCCACCCTTCTTACCTAAGGGCGGCGCTACGTTCTTATACTACTTACGTACATGTTTTAGTTATAACAGCGGAAGAATTAAAAACTTTAAAGAATTTAATTTATTAAGCATAATATCACATATTCTGATTTGTTCAAATGTGCATATATTGAACTTATAACTAAAAGAAAATATTAATTTGTCCGAATCGTCCTAGCCGAGCCACCACCACACACATCACTATCTGCTCCTCCTGCTGCTCCGTTGTTCATCCAGCTTTCTCTTTTATCTGCGGTACAAGGAAAGTAAGCTATGAGCACTCATGGCTCAGTAAGTTCCTTTCCTACTCACTAAAACCGAGAATCATCGTATATCAAGAATGGATCAACATATCATCGTCTCAACTAATCATAACATAACATATCATGCATATTTCTTATTCACATATCATTTCATAGAAGCATGAATATCATATCATAAAACAAATAAATCACAAGCATAAGACATACAAGGGCATCATATTCATATCATAATATCACATGACATTATATCATATCATCATATAATTCAAGCACATATGAATGTAGGCAATGCATCGTGAATTTGAAAACTTATACTTAATAGTACTTGAAATTAATATCATCATCATTTGGGATCCCGGTTTGTACCACATACATAATGCGTAGGTCCAAGGTAGCAAGTCTTGAGCCCTACCATGCATACATACTAGGCCCGAGTCTTACTCCATCGACCTAGGGCACTCAAAGGCCCATTACTGACGAGGCCCGAGTCTTACTCCATCGACCTCGGGGCGTTTACGGAGCCCACCCTTGGTACAAACCATAAAAATAACTTATCATGCATAACTATCATATCATGTCCTTAACAATCTTTCATGCATTTATTCTTTTCATTTCTTTTCATTATGTATAGCATTTTCTATGCTATCACATATCATAACATAACTTCATTTTCATTATGTATAGCATTTTCTATGCTATAACACATCATGGCATATTTCATAATATAACTTCATTATGCATATCATTTCGTAACTAAAGCAATCATGCATTCTAACTTATTATCATATCATTTTCATACAGCATGGCATAGACATATTTAATTTTTGTTCTAGGGTTTCTAGGGCATCTATCCCTTCATGGCCGAACACATAATGATTCATTTAGGTCATACAAACATGTATCACATTCACACATTATCAAGTTTTCATAAGAAGTACTTTTAACCCCTTAGGTTTCATTTCCAAGGCCTCTAGGTCCTTTAAACCTTACTTGGCCGAAATATTAAGAGTAAGGTTCATGAGTTTCTTTCAACATACAAGTATACAACTCTTAAGAACTTTATATCATGTCATATAAGCATAGTTATTTTAAATTCAAGGTCCTCCTAACCCTAAATTCTTTCTTGGCCGAAACATGAGAGTGGGGTTCTTTTGGTTCCAATCAACTTCCAAGCAAGAAAACCATAGGAAGGTCCTTAGCATTTCATAGAGGGAACCTTGCACTAGTTTGGTTAGACAATAATTTTCCTAACCTATTTACAATATTTTTGATTGAAATTCTAGGGTTACATACACCTCTGATCATGCATCATATATGTATAAAAACATAGGGGAAAACTTTCTTTCAAGGCATAGAAAAAGAATCCGAAAATCACATGAAAGCCTTGTACCACAGGTGAGGGGAAGCTTACTTTCTTTGCTTAAGTTTCCTAGAGTTGAGAACTTGCTTGTGGACCTTTCTTCCTTGCTTGCTTTGCTCGGCACCAATGGAGGAAGAAGTGGCTAGGTCTTTTGGTGGAGAGGAGGAGGAAGAAGGGGAGGCTTCTCCCTCTTGTGTTGCTCGGCAACAAAAGAAAGAAAGAAGGGGGAGAGTTGTTGCTCTCGGCAACAAGAGGAAAGAGGGAGGGAGAGTGCTCGGCACAAATGGAGGAGAGGAGGAGAGTGAGTTGAGGATGAAGCCCCCCCCCCCTCCATGCCTATTTATACTAAAGTGAGGGGAGGAAAACTTGACTTGATTCATCCTCCCCATTTACTTCTCCTCTTAATGAGAAAGAATATGCTAGAGAAATGCTTCTTGAGTTTCTCTCTTTTCTTTCTCTTAATTTCTCTCCTTTCTTTCCTTTAATTATAATTCTCATCTCTCCTCTTACAATATTCACTCCTATCACACTTGGTTAACACATGCATGCATCCACAAGAGAACCAAGGATCAAATCCTTCTCCTAACATATTTTTGTACAAAATAATTCATGTATATGCATTATGCATAAATATTTCATACATGCATATATAATATCTCATATTTCTTTTGTTTACATTAATTCCTTGCATTATAAATCATGTATAGAACTTTATATTCTCAACTTTATTTTCTTTCATAAAGTTTTTAATCATCTAAATCCTTCCCATCGTAACATTCAACGTAGACTATCTACACATTCTTTTCATTACATTCGTACTCTCATTGCCCTTACTTTATCTAGGCTTTCTAGGGGTGTTACAAACTCCCCTACTTATTGAAAGTTCATCCCCGAACTTAGAATAACAATTTCTGCTAGCGGTCATTGTTGAGGTATTCTTTCTTAGGTTGTCATATCATCTTACCATTCCTACGCGTCAAGATCTAGCCGATGGTATTATCATTCTTACTTGACTCATGCTTAAATTGATACCATTTCTACTCTTTTTATTCATCAAAAGCTTTTATTACATTTTTTTTTTGTTCATAACTTCTTCTCTTAAAAGGCCAGGTAGGTTGTGACTACTCCTGCCATAAAGGACATGATAGCAGTAGTCATCATCAACCCAACCTGTATCGACTTGCCCAGATCATTCTGGGGTGGATCAGGCATTATCGGAGGTTGAATCTCCGATGCCTCTTCCGGGTCGATTATTGTCTCTTCATCCATTCCCTCGTCTTCTTCAACATGTTCGTCCGGTTCCATCGGGTCTTCGTTTAGTTCCCCCTCGAGGTTGTTCAGTCCCCACTCGAAGTCTATTATATCGTTGGGGTTGAAACCCATTTCCATGTATTCAGCAAGGTTAAATTCATCCTCGCCCATCTCAAGAAACTTGTTCTCTCCTTCATAATATTCCATAATTTCTGAATCTTCATCTTCATTATCATCCGAATTCCCTTCCTCGATTTCCTCGAGATCTTCCTCTCCGAACTCGCCGTGTTCCGGAGATTCCGAGTCGCTCACATAGTTGTCGAAGTATTCCAGCATATCGGGTTCATCCGCGAACTCGAGGTATTCGCCAAAATATTCTACATCCTCGGGATCGTATTCGAATGGGATATAGTCCATTTCTACAAGATTTTAAAGATTCATTATTCCTCTTATGTTATAGCCTAAGGTTCTTGTATCTAGGCAACCATTCATGCATCCTAGAATATCACCTACTTATCATCATGCACCATTTTCTAGGGTATAACTTAAGGTATCCTTCCTAGGCTACCATTCATGTATCCTAGAGTATCATACTAATTTTTGCTTATAAATAAATTAAGCAACTGTACTTACTTAGAGCGGCAGGAAGGAGCTTGATGTGTGTGTAGTGAGCTGGCTAACCTGGCTCTGATACCACCTGTAACGCCCACCCTTCTTACCTAAGGGCGGCGCTACGTTCTTATACTACTTATGCACATGTTTTAGTTATAACAGCGGAAGAATTAAAAACTTTAAAGAATTTAATTTATTAAGCATAATATCACATATTCTGATTTGTTCAAATGTGCATATATTGAACTTATAACTAAAAAAAAATATTAATTTGTCCGAATCATCCTACCCGAGCCACCACCACACACATCACTATCTGCTCCTCCTGCTGCTCCGTTGTTCATCCAGCTTTCTCTTTTATCTGCGGTACAAGGAAAGTAAGCTATGAGCACTCATGGCTCAGTAAGTTCCTTTCCTACTCACTAAAACCGAGAATCATCGTATATCAAGAATGGATCAACATATCATCGTCTCAACTAATCATAACATAACATATCATGCATATTTCTTATTCACATATCATTTCATAGAAGCATGAATATCATATCATAAAACAAATAAATCACAAGCATAAGACATACAAGGGCATCATATTCATATCATAATATCACATGACATTATATCATATCATCATATAATTCAAGCACATATGAATGTAGGCAATGCATCGTGAATTTGAAAACTTATACTTAATAGTACTTGAAATTAATATCATCATCATTTGGGATCCCGGTTTGTACCACATACATAATGCGTAGGTCCAAGGTAGCAAGTCTTGAGCCCTACCATGCATACATACTAGGCCCGAGTCTTACTCCATCGACCTAGGGCACTCAAAGGCCCATTACTGACGAGGCCCGAGTCTTACTCCATCGACCCCGGGGCATTTACGGAGCCCACCCTTGGTACAAACCATAAAAATAACTTATCATGCATAACTATCATATCATGTCCTTAACAATCTTTCATGCATTTATTCTTTTCATTTCTTTTCATTATGTATAGCATTTTCTATGCTATCACATATCATAACATAATTTCATTTCTTTTCATTATGTATAGCATTTTCTATGCTATAACACATCATGGCATATTTCATAATATAACTTCATTATGCATATCATTTCGTAACTAAAGCAATCATGCATTCTAACTTATTATCATATCATTTTCATACAGCATGGCATAGACATATTTAATTTTTGTTCTAGGGTTTCTAGGGCATCTATCCCTTCATGGCCGAACACATAATGATTCATTTAGGTCATACAAACATGTATCACATTCACACATTATCAAGTTTTCATAAGAAGTACTTTTAACCCCTTAGGTTTCATTTCCAAGGCCTCTAGGTCCTTTAAACCTTACTTGGCCGAAATATTAAGAGTAAGGTTCATGAGTTTCTTTCAACATACAAGTATACAACTCTTAAGAACTTTATATCATGTCATATAAGCATAGTTATTTTAAATTCAAGGTCCTCCTAACCCTAAATTCTTTCTTGGCCGAAACATGAGAGTGGGGTTCTTTTGGTTCCAATCAACTTCCAAGCAAGAAAACCATAGGAAGGTCCTTAGCATTTCATAGAGGGAACCTTGCACTAGTTTGGTTAGACAATAATTTTCCTAACCTATTTACAATATTTTTGATTGAAATTCTAGGGTTACATACACCTCTGATCATGCATCATATATGTATAAAAACATAGGGGAAAACTTTCTTTCAAGGCATAGAAAAAGAATCCGAAAATCACATGAAAGCCTTGTACCACAGGTGAGGGGAAGCTTACCTTCTTTGCTTAAGTTTCCTAGAGTTGAGAACTTGCTTGTGGACCTTTCTTCCTTGCTTGCTTTGCTCGGCACCAATGGAGGAAGAAGTGGCTAGGTCTTTTGGTGGAGAGGAGGAGGAAGAAGAGGAGGCTTCTTCCTCTTGTGTTGCTCGGCAACAAAAAGAAAGAAAGAAGGGGGAGAGTTGTTGCTCTCGGCAACAAGAGGAAAGAGGGAGGAAGAGTGCTCGGCACAAATGGAGGAGAGGAGGAGAGTGAGTTGAGGATGAAGCCCCCCCTCCATGCCTATTTATACTAAAGTGAGGGGAGGAAAACTTGACTTGATTCATCCTCCTCATTTACTTCTCCTCTTAATGAGAAAGAATATGCTAGAGAAATGCTTCTTGAGTTTCTCTCTTTTCTTTCTCTTAATTTCTCTCCTTTCTTTCCTTTAATTATAATTCTCATCTCTCCTCTTACAATATTCACTCCTATCACACTTGGTTAACACATGCATGCATCCACAAGAGAACCAAGGATCAAATCCTTCTCCTAACATATTTTTGTACAAAATAATTCATGTATATGCATTATGCATAAATATTTCATACATGCATATATAATATCTCATATTTCTTTTGTTTACATTAATTCCTTGCATTATAAATCATGTATAGAACTTTATATTCTCAACTTTATTTTCTTTCGTAAAGTTTTAAATCATCTAAATCCTTCCCATCGTAACATTCAACGTAGACTATCTACACATTCTTTTCATTACATTCGTACTCTCATTGCCCTTACTTTATCTAGGCTTTCTAGGGGTGTTACACATTCCTCCTTTCTTGATTGAGATAAGTCAGTATTTTGATATTGCTTTGCAACAGTTTGCCCCAAATGCATTTCGTTATCTATGCAGTACTTACATATTGTTTCATTTACGAGATATTCCTCCTACTCCTCAAAATTTCTTCATGTTTTCCTATCCCAAGTGCTCGGAACCTGGTGTCTTCTTATTCCATTGCGAACTAAAATGGTCCTTTTGGAGATATGCCATCATCTCTCAAAGCCTGGAAATCTTGTTTTTTCTTTTTAAAGAAATCTTGTTTTTTCTTTTTAAAGTTTCCGGGACCTATTCCTTGGTCTCATGCTTGGAAATCTTTCTTGCCTCCTTTGCCCGACGTTAGAGAGTTTCATCTTCTTCCCTCTTTTCCTATTTATTGTGAGAAGTTATTAGGTCACCGACTCTCGATCCCGAAATGGTTGAAGGTCGAGCTTCTATACCTATTTGGTTTAATCCCCGTCAAACCTGATACCCACATTTCCTTAGGTAACATCTTGTTCCTTCCTTCTCGCTTTTAACTGCCAAAACTATTTTTCTTTTCTATACAGTGGAGAGTTTTTATGATGCTTTGATTGACGAAGAAATACGCGTGGAAGAAGAATTACTTCGCGTCAAGGAGGCCGAAGTTCGGCCGCTATCACCCCTCCACCCTCAATTGAAGAGCCACTTCCTTAGCCAAGTGCCTAGCTCTTCAGGGGTTCGTGAGGCTCCTGAAGGTTCTCCCGAGGATCCTGCTGCAGAGATCCTTCCCAATCCTATACCCACTGTTACCTCTCCAGTGGTTGCTGCTGTCTCCTCATCTACCTCTCTTCCTTTCATCGAGCTCACGTCTCTTGGTAGCTCTGGTAAATTGATAACTGAAGTTTCTACGGGAAAACGTCCAGGACGTAAACTAACTAGGGCTCCTCCCTCAAAAAGGAGGCTTATTCTTCCTGTTGACGAGTTGGTTTCAGAAGGCTTTGCTTCGATTGGCCTTCCTTCTGATGAGCCGACGCTGGCGGAGCTTTATCCTTCTCTTAATTTTCCTGCCTCGCCTTTCTCCAGTGCCAGCGCCTCTGGGGATGTTTCTTTTACTTTTCCTCTATCTATACCAACTTCTGGGTCTTTACCTTCCTCGCCTTCTTCTTACTTAATCTTTGCTCCCCCCTCTATTCCTACTTCTTCCTTCTCGGCCGGTTCCTCTGCCATTCCTGTTCTCCCCATATTATTAGGGGGTTCTTTTGCCAGCTTTTGGGATGAAGTTCGTCCCCTTTTTGAAGAGCTTTCTTTTCCTGAGGCAATTGATCGCTTCTCTCACAAGGAGAATCAGGTATGCTTATGAACACCTATTTTCTATTTCTCAACTATTATCTTATGACTTTTTATTATATTTCCAGCGATGGATAGAAAATATGAGTTTCTCTCGACTACTACACAACTTATACACTGAGAACAAGAGGTTGAGATCGGAGAATGATAAGCTAAAGCAAGAGGTTGTTGGATTATCTTCTACTGCATTTTCTGCTGCCGCCAAGGAACAATTCGAAGTACAAATTGAAAGTCTTCAGGCAAAATTTAAATCGGTTATGGACCTCAACTGAGAATTGACTTCCAAACTTGGCGAGCTGAAGGATAATTATGAAGTGAAAATGACTGAAAAGCTCAAAGCCTTGCAACTGAAAGAGGATGAGGTAGTCTCTCTGACCACTTCCCTTAATTCGGCTAAAGCCGAGGCTTCTGCCAAAGAAGATGAATTAAAGACCTCTCAGATGGCATTGGTAGTCTACAAAGGGAATGAGGATGTTCATTACAGGGAACGAGCCACGACCATGATTGAATCTCCTGAGTTCAACAAACCGATCGTGAGATCCATTCTATCTTCTTTTACTGCAGGAGCTCAAGGGGCAATTCAGCAATTAAGAGAAGAGAGTTACTTATCTCGTGATCCTCCTCCTAATTTCTTAAATAAGCGCAAACTAATTGAAAACAAACCTCCTGATCTGTACCCTAGGTTGACCCTAACTTAGATTCAAGTTATTGGGATTCTGTAATGATAAGTTCGTGTGACTCTGATTATCCCCTTTGGGTTGTGAATCTTACTCTTTTCTCAGGATAACTATTTATTTTCTGTAAATGCATCCAATGTTATTTGGTTTACCATAACGCGACATTTCCCTACGGGTCTTTTCTTAATGATCGATCGGTATATATTAAGATTGATAAATACCGGCCGATATTTTATAGCCTAGTTATGTCTCGCCCGATTGGACATATTTCTATTATGGTATTCCTAATATTGGTCGATCTTTTTTGATTGATCGACCTACCCTCACTAGCTACCTATTCTGTATGAATGTGTTCAAGGTTGTTTGGTTTGACATCATACCCTCTTTCCCGACAACTCGTCTCTTAATGATGGTCGATATATATATGAGGATCGATAAATATCGCCCAATATTTCATAGTTTAGTCATATTTCGCCTGATTTAACACAGCTTTATTATGCTATTCTTAATATTGGTCAATTTTATTTTACTTGACCGATTTACCCTTGTGTCTTCATATGTCTTTTTCCACATAGTAATTGGTTCTCACGAGGTTTTATTATAGTGTATATTATTTGCCTTATTATAATAAGCCTTTGGTCAATATATTTTGAGTGATCTTTATCTCGGCCGATTTATCAAAATCGTCTGATTTTTGTCTATGGATCTCGCCTATTAGCTACTATCTGACGTTCAACTTCCATCTTATTATACCAACGCCTTAAACTTATAGTTATTATACTAATTTCTATCTGTCCTTGTCATGGTTTCCTAAGAGTATTTCTAAGGAAACTCACACCTTTTCCGAGGTAGCTTTTTTAACTTTACTTCCTTCTCTTGATTTTATTCTTTAATATTATTACCTATTTATGACGATTGATACTCCAAGCATTTTTTACTCTCCTTTTTCCCTTTTGTCATTTCAGCTTAGGGGTTTTAGCACAAGGCAAAAGAGAGATAAGGGTTTACGAAGTTTTCTCTTGTTTTTCTTCATCTTTCGTCTTCTTTCTTGATTCTTTTTTCTGTGATTGCTTCTCCCTATGGCGGTTTCTTTTCCTGCATGGTTTCTCTCATGCTCTTCCGACCTCATAGATAAAGAAGAAGTGGACTTACAGGAAACCTATGGTTTCCCTTCTTATATCATCCGTCCCGCTCCTCATGAGGGTCCACATCTTCCCCCCTTAGGATGTGTCTCCATTTTCAGGGACCAAGTATTACAAGGTTTTAGATTTCCCCTTCATCCCTTTTTCTGCAATGTCAGCCGGTATTTTGATATCCCGCTTAACCAGTTTGTCCCTCAATCTTTTTCTATTCTAATGGGTTTCATTGGGGTATCAAAATTGTTGGATTTCCCCTTGTCTCCCCGTCTTTTTCATCACTTCTTCATTCCTCGCCGAGTAGATGTTGGCATTTTCAAGTTCCAGTCTCGTCCCAAGGCCATTCTGTTTAACCGCATTCCTCCTCAAGGTGAATGGTATCGTAAATTTTTCTACATGCGTCTCCCTTCTGCCCCTCCGTTTCCTATCCAATGGATACATTATTTACCTCCGCTTCCTGACACCCACGATCTTCTTAACGATCCCTCTATTGCTTCTGCTCTACCCAAACTGCGAGGAGCGAAATTCAATTTGCCACATCTAATCGAAGAGTGCTTGATGTTTCCCTTCGGGATAGGCAACATTGACACTCCTTTGGATAGTTCCTTTGGTAAGTATAATTATTTCACTTTACCTTTGCTGATTAGCATATATCTTTGATAATGATGTTTATCTTCTGTATTTCAGCCGATGCTCTTCTTCCAGCTTTTATGTACAAGAATTCTGCTATGACTAAGTCCTTTATCAATAATCTTGGAGAAAAATGGTTGTTTGCTCGCCGCTCCGATCCTAATCCCTCTACTTTGGGATTGCTTTCCGAAGAAGAACGACGGGCAGAGAGTGTCACACTCATGGAAGAGGAGGAAGAAGAACCTTTTGTTACCTTAGTTAAAAAGCCAAATCTAACTAAGGACTCTCCCTTCAGCGATTTCTTTGGCACTTTTGTGCAAGCTCCTCTTGTTCCGGCGCCTATTTCTTTTGAGAGAGGTAAGGCACCGATAACACCCACCAATATTATCTCCAATCCTGCTCTTAGGATGATGAGGCCCGGTCTACTTATCCCTTCTTCTTCTATTATTTCAGTTCCTTCTGATTCTGAGATGGCTGTGGTCCCTCCAGTGTCTTCTGCATCCTTGGCATTGGCCTTGCCTCCCTTGGCTTCTAGGCCTCGAGCAAAATGGACACCCTGCCGGCGATCTTATCCAAGTGTTAGTCCTTCAACTGTTAGTGTTATGTTGCCACCATTGCAACAACCCCTCCTACACTGCTACCTTCTACTCCATCTAGTTCCTCCCCTGCTCCTCTTGCTTCTACTATCCCTTTTCCTTCTATTGCATCCTCTTCTTCTCCACCTCTTGCTTCCTCTCTCCCCCGTCCTTTATTTAAACTGGCCACAGGTTTACCTTCTCAATTTGGACAACCTTCTAGTCCACCTAGCTATGGCACTTTGCAACTACAAGGTTTATTGGCCGAATCTTGGATGCAGGGTTATGAGCAACTACGAGGCCTTAGTCTCCCATATCGAGCTGATCGCCATAGTCGTCAGGCAGTGGCTGTAAGTATTCCTAGTTATGTGTTATTAACTTTGTATCTTCATCTTTAACTTACATTATCCTCTTATTTAGTTTCTCGCCACAAGTCTACATATCGATCAACTACTTATAACTAAGGATCATGAGAACAACAAGTTGAAAGCTCAATTGGAGACATTGAAGGCTGCTTCGCCTTCTTCTAACAACGATATGGCTCAGTTGCAAGAGAAGGTGACCTTGCAAAATCAATAATTGGGAACCTTGAAACAAGAATTGAAGGAATGCCAACAATTGTTGAAAGACAAAGAGCTTGCTAGAAGGACGTTAGAATTACAGGTGGAGAGGTTACACTCTGGTCTCTGACTAGAGATTGCTTTGAAAGAGAAAGCTCTCTCAGATGCTTCTCAAAAAAGCCTTATTTTAGAGAAAGTAGAGAAGCTCCATAATGCCTGTCTTTCAGACCAAGCTCAGGACTTAGCCTCTCATGATTTCATTCTCCTACAGGAACAAGAGCAAAGGAAAGCTCAAGAGGTTGAATTGTCATTTCTTCAAAAGGAATTGGAGCAGCTTAAATCAGAGAAGAATGCTTTGAAAGATCAGAACGCCAAGCTACAAGCTGATTTTCAAAGTTACAAGGAGCAAGAGAAGAACCGGTGGGAGGAATGGCGTCACACTTATTTGAAGTCTTCAGCCTTTGCTCGGGAATTTGTTCGTAGGATAGTAGGTGCTCTAAACCATTCTGTATCGGGAGTTCTTCAACAATTAAGAGAGGGTGGTTACCTACCCCAAGAACCTCTCATTTCTTTCATAAATCACCGCAGGCTTAATGAAGAACTGCCCGCGGATTTAAAAGGCCCCTTTCCAAATGTTTAAAGAGATCATTTATAAAAGACTTGTACTATAGGAATTGATAATGGAAAAAACAAGTGTGATTAAAGCTGTGTATATAAGAAAGTTTTGATACTTACTTGCTTCTTTATCATGCTGATTTGAAACTACCTCTTCAAATCTTTTGAGCATTGAGTATAAACTCTATTCGAGAATTCCTGGCTTGTCTTGTGAAGTTAAACCTGGTCCTGATGAATTCTTCTGCAGACAACATCCGATATTCTTCATAATTCCGAAAGAATGCATAATTTCAATTGATCTCTAGATAAAGAGCTTCAAATGAATAATGTATCATATGTGTAGCATCCCTTTTTGAATTCCAGCCTCATGTCCGCTAATCTCGGTTGATTAAGTCATGAAATTATAAGATCTCTTACTTGTGATTTGTGGTGGTTTAGAAGACCGTTCGATTTGCATATAATCAATCAATTTTGCTTTTGAGATGGTTTAGAGTCTCCGGTTCCTCCTATGAAGACCCGACCGAGTTACTTCATAGAATTTCCCGATCAACTTTTGCTTCTGAGATGGTTTAGAGTCTCCGGTTCCTCCTATGAATACCCGACCGAGTTACTTCATAGAATTTCTCGATCGACTTTTGCTTCTGAGATAGTTTAGAGTCTCCGGTTCCTCCTATGAATACCCGACCGAGTTACTTCATAGAATTTCCCGATCGACTTTTGCTTTTGAGATGGTTTAGAGTCTCCGGTTCCATCCTATGAAGACCCGACCGAGTTACTTCATAGAATTTCCCGATCGACTTTTGCTTCTAAGATGGTTTAGAGTCTCCGGTTCCTCCTATGAATACCCGACCGAGTTACTTCATAAAATTTCCCGATCGACTTTTGCTTTTGAGATGGTTTAGAGTCTCCGGTTCCTCCTATGAAGACCCGACCGAGTTACTTCATAGAATTTCCCGATCGACTTTTGCTTCTGAGATGGTTTAGAGTCTCCGGTTCCTCCTATGAATACCCGACCGAGTTACTTCATAGAATTTTCCGATCGACTTTTGCTTCTGAGATAGTTTAGAGTCTCCGGTTCCTCCTATGAATACCCGACCGAGTTACTTCATAGAATTTCCCGATCGACTTTTGCTTTTGAGATGGTTTAGAGTCTTCGGTTCCATCCTATGAAGACCCGACCGAGTTACTTCATAGAATTTCCCGATCGACTTTTGCTTCTGAGATGGTTTAGAGTCTCCGGTTCCTCCTATGAATACCCGACCGAGTTACTTCATAGAATTTCCGATCGACTTTTGCTTTTGAGATGGTTTAGAGTCTCTGGTTCCTCCTATGAATACCCGACCGAGTTACTTCATAGAATTTCCCGATCGACTTTTGCTCTGAGATAGTTTAGAGTCTCTGGTTCCTCCTATGAATACCCGACCGAGTTACTTCATAGAATTTCCCGATCGACTTTTGCTTCTGAGATGGTTTAGAGTCTCCGGTTCCTCCTATGAATACCCGACCGAGTTACTTCATAGAATTTCCCGATCGACTTTTGCTCTGGAATAGTTTAGAGTCTCCGGTTCCTCCTATGAAGACCCAACCGAGTTACTTCATAGAATTTCCCGATCGACTTTTGCTCTGAGATAGTTTAGAATCTCCGGTTCCTCCTATGAAGACCCGACCGAGTTGCTTCATAGAATTTCCCGATCGACTTTTGCTCTGAGATGGTTTAGAGTCTCCGGTTCCTCCTCTGGATTTTGGTTTCTTGACTTTGAGGGGAGCTAAATAGGCCTTTAGGATTTCCTCCTATTGATTGCTCGAAATAGAAAATGAAGGTTCTCTTGATATTTATCAATCTGTATGAACCATACTTATTTCCAGTGATGATATTTGTTTTGCCTGGTTTTCATTAAAAGAAGTAGGGTACATAAACTATAGGTATACTTGTCCTCAGTTCACCAGGGACTTCAAATAATTGTGAACACCTTCTTAAATAGTATGATCTAGTTAGGTTCGATAAGGCTGTAAATGATTAGCGCTCCAGGAGCGCTCTAAAATTCTCCCTTCAGCATCTTGAAGATAGTATGAGCCTGATGCGAGCTTTTCTACCACTTTGTAAGGTCCTCCCCATTGTGGTGCCAGCTTACTGACATCTCCAACAGGTTTAATTCGTTTCCATACCAAATCCCTTACTTGGAAAAATCTGGGGATCACTCTTTTGTTATAGTTTTGCCTCATCCGCTGTCGATATGATACAAGACGGGTAGTATCTTTATCTCTTATTTCCTCTATCAAATCTAGCTCCATAAGTCGTCGATCTCCATTGTCCTCATCATATAATCGTCTTCTATCAGACTCTACCCCCACCTCGATGGGAATTATTGCTTCTCCTCCATAAACTAACTGAAAAGGCGTGATTCCTGTAGCTTCCCGGGGTGTAGTGCGGTAAGCCCAAAGAACACTGGGTAATTCATCTACCCAGCTACATCCAACATGATCCAATTTGGTTTTTAGACCTCTGATAATCTCTCTATTAGTTACCTCTGCTTGGCCATTACTTTGTGGGTAAGCTGTAGATGTGAAGGCCTGAATAATGCCGTAACTGTTGCACCAATCTAAAATCCTATCCCCTTGGAATTGCCTTCCATTATCAGAGACCAATTTATGAGGAATGCCAAATCTGCAGATTATATTTTTCCATAAAAATTTAATAACTGCATTTTCAGTAATTCGAGCAAGTGGTTCTGCCTCCACCCATTTAGAAAAATAATCCACCGCTACCAATAAGAATTTTCTCTGTGCAGCTGCCATAGGAAACGGGCCTACTATGTCCATGCCCCACTGATCAAAGGGGCATGCAACTATAGAGGTTCTCAATAACTGTGTAGGATGATGTGAGATATTTTGATGTTTTTGACAAGAAACACAAGTTCTTACCATCTTGTTAGCATCTTCATGTAAAGTGAGCCAAAAATATCCTGCTAACAGAATTTTACGAGCCAAAGACCTTCCCCCTATATGACTACCACACGAACCTTGATGAACTTCTCATAAAATAAACTGTATATCTTCTGTGCCAATACATTTAAGCAAAGGTCTGGAAAAAGCCCTTTTATATAACTGTTCTCCCACCATAGTGTATTGAGCGGCCCTCTTCTTAAATACTCTTGCCTGTTCTACATCAATAGGAAGAATACCTTGCTGCAATTATAATATGATCTGAGCCCTCCAATCGCTTTGAATCTCTGCTTCAGCATGTCTTTCAATACAAGATACTAACAGAGTTTGTTCCACGGGCCTATCTAAACTCCATGGTACTATAGTAGAAGCCAATTTAGCCAATTCATCTGCTACTTGATTTTCAAATCTAGGAACCTTTTGTATATTTACTTCTTGAAACTGGGACTTCAACTTATCAAACGCTTCAGCATATAACTTAAGCCTATCATTATTGATTTCAAAATTACCTGATAGTTGTTGAGCTGCTAATTGAGAATCGGAATAGATAAGGACTCGAGCTGCCCCTATATGCCGAGCAGCTTGCAAGCCGGCTATTAAGGCTTCATATTCTGCTTCGTTGTTGGTAGCTCTGTAATTCAACCTGATGGAGAGTTGCAGTCTGTCTTCCCTTGGTGATATAAGAAGAACACCAATTCCGCTACCTTGTCTAGTTGAAGAACCATCTACATAAACCTTCCAGGTGTTTTCTTCCTCAGGACCTTGAACTTCTATGATGAAGTCTGCTAGAGCTTGTGCCTTGATGGCCGAGCGAGGTTGATATTGGATGTCATATTCCCCAAGTTCAGTTGTCCATTTGATCAGCCATCCTGATGCCTCTGGGTTGAGTAACACTCGCCCAAGAGTGCTGTTAGTTAATACAATAATCTCATGTGCTAAGAAATATGGGCGCAACCTCCGAGCAGTCAATGCTAGGGCGTAAGCTAATTTCTCTAGTGTAGTGTATCTACACTTAACTCCTTTTAATAAATGGCTAGAAAAATATACAGGTTGTTGCTCCTTTCCCTCTTGTCTAACTAGTACAGAGCCTACGACGTTTTCATTAGCCGACAAATATACCCACAGAGTTTCTCCTACTATAGGTTTAGCCAACACAGGGAGAGTAGTTAAATAATCTGTCAATTCTTGGAAAGCCTTATCACACTCCTCATTCCATTGAACTTATTAGCCTTTCTGAGTATTTTAAAGAAATGAAAACTACGATCAGCCGATCTAGAAATAAATCTAGACAAGGCTATGATTCGGCCTGTCAATCTTTGGGCTTCCCTTATGTTGCGCGGTGGCTCCATGTTCTGCAGTGCCTTGACCTTGCTCGGGTTGGCCTCTATCCCCCGTTCGGACACCATATATCCCAGGAATTTTCCTCCCTTCGCGCCGAATAAGCATTTGCTTGGATTTAACTTGAGCCCATATTGTCTTAAAGTCTCGCAAGTTTCCTCTATATCCCTGCATAGATCAACAGCTTGAAGAGACTTAATTAAGATGTCATCAACATATACTTCCATATTTCTACCAATCTGCTTCTGGAAAACCTTATTCATAAGCCTTTGATAAGTTGCTCCTGTATTTTTTAGTCCAAAGGGCATAACATTATAGCAATAAGTACCTTCATATGTTATAAAACTGACCTTTTCCTGATCTTCTTTGACCATAGGAACTTGATGATAACCTTGATAATCGTCCAACATAGCGATATATTCGCATCCGGCGGTGGAGTCAACAAGCTGATCAATCCTGGGTAATGAATAATAGTCCTTCGGGCAAGCTTTGTTGAGATCCCGAAAGTCAATGCAGACTCGCCATTTATTTCCTGGTTTAGAGACTAACACCACATTAGCCAACCAGCTTGGGAACTGTACTTCCCTAATATATCCCGCCTCCATAAGTTTGGTTATTTCTTCTTTGATGATTTGATTTTGTTCCGCGCTAAAACTTCTTTTTCTTTGCATGACCGGGCGAGCATCTGGGAAGACATGCAAGGAGTGTTCCATGAAGGTAGGAGAAACGCCCGAGACTTCTTTGGGAGTCCATGCAAATACATCATTATTCTTCTCCAAACATTGTACTAATGCAGCCTTTAGAGTACGCTCAAGATCGGCCGCGATATATGTAGTAGCTTCAGGTCGACCGGCCTGGATCTGAATTTCTTCTTTCTCTTCATAAACCAGGGCGGGCTGTTTTTCCCTAATGGCGTTAACCTCCATTCTTTGAATCTTTCGGCCGGTGTTAGCTTCAGCTTGAATTATCTCTACATAACATTTTCGGGCTGTCTTCTGATCCCCCTGTACTTCTCCAACTTGATCATCCACAGGAAATTTGATCTTCTGACAAAAAGTAGAAACGACCGCCCTAAACTCGTTTAAGGCAGGTCGACCAAATATCACATTGTAAGAGGATGGAGCGTCTACCACCATAAAATAAGATCTCCTAGTTCTCATCAGAGGCTCTTCTCCCAGTGAAATGGCCAACTTTATTTAACCTAAAGGTTGTACTTCATTGCCCGTGAATCCATACAGAGGAGTAACGATTTGTTGAAGTTCACTTGGATCAATTTGTAGCTAATCGAAAGCCTTCTTGAATATAATATTGACGGAACTACTCGTGTCTATGAAGGTACGAGCGATGGCGTAGTTGGCTATCACAGCTTTGATGATCAGAGCATCATCATGAGGTATTTCTACCCCCTCAAGATCTCTGGGCCCGAAACTTATTTCAGGGTCGGCTGCTCGTTCCATGCTGCACCCTACTGCATGAATCTCCAATCTTTGGGCATGTGCTTTTCTGGCTCTATTAGAATCCCCATCAGTGGGTCCGCCCGCAATTATATTGATATTGCCTCAAGCAGCATTGTTTCTGTTTTCTTCCTGTCGAGTCATCACAGCTTCAGAAGGTGCTTTTTCTGATACTTGACTAGCACCGGCCGGGACTGGTATTGCCTCCTGCCGAGTCTCGATCGGGCGATATTCCAATTTGGGTGGACTTTGCTGCCTGGGGTATTGTTGTCGATAGTAGTTCTGCCTCTGATATCGCTCCCTATTGACTCGTCTATTTCTTAAAACAAAACAGTCTTCAGCATGATGACTGCTAGTTTTATGATAAGTGCACCACCTCCTTGGTGCCTCTGGCTGTATCTCCACATGTTGTACAGCTTGTGGATGATACTCTGGTTGTCGATGAGGTAGATGAGTTATTCTAGGACCTCTTGGTGGAGGCACAGGGGCTGGAGCTTTCTCTTTAATTTGGTTAGGAGAAGAGGTGACACCCTCCTTTCTACGAGCAGCTTGAGCTTCTTCTACATTAATAAACTCAGTAGCCCGGTCAATCAAGGAATCAAAATTAACAGGGGGATTTCTTACCAAATCTTTAAAGAAATCATTATCATTCAGACCTTGAGAGAAAGCGCTTACTAATATCTCAGTAGTAGCATTAGACACATCAATAGCTACCTGATTGAACCTTTTGATGTATGCTCGGATAGATTCTTTAGTCGACTGCTTGATTGAAAACAAGCTCCAAGGAGTCTTATGATACCTCTTGTTGCTAGAGAAATGGTGTAGAAAGACTTTCTTGAAGTCCTTGAACTTCCGAATAGATTTTTCAGGTAATCTCTTGAACCAACGCTGTGCTGCTCCTCCGAGGGTAGTAAGAAACATCCGACACTCCACTCCATCAGAGAATTGTTGTAACAATGCTACGTTTTCAAATTTCAATCGATGATCTTCTGGATCTGTTGTTCAAGTATATTCCCCGATTTGTAGATTTTGATACCGCTTGGGAAGAGGATCATCCAATACACTTTGAGAAAATGGAGAGATGACCTTCTCAGGTGAGCTATCGCTAGTTATCATTTTGATCTTACGCTTTTCTTTATCGGGTGCTTCACCCGAGGTCTTCTGCCCCCTTGCTCCATAGGAGTACGAAGGAAGGCTCAAGGATGCCTCATCGGAGAAACAGCAGTTGGAGGAAAATATGCATGTTCCTCTTCTTCTAATTCCTTTCCTTTCCGCTGCTCAGTAGTCGATATTGCCGGATTATGAGCTGTCGGCAGAGTGGCTCCAATATGAGCTTGAAGTTGTTGTTGTTGTTGCTGCAAGGCTTTCTGGACATGGGAGTTGATGAGAAAATCCAAATCCTCCCAACTGATAGTAAGTAAGTTTGATTTCCCGGCCTCTTCCATCATGTAGTCTCAGATTCAGGTGAGATTCCCACAGACGGCGCCAAATTTGATCCTATCTGAGAAGCTAGACAAGATGGAGAGCCAGGGGAAGAAACCCACCGCTAATGGAGAATAGCGCTGCTAACGAAGAATAATGCCTAGAGAATACTGATCCGAGAAAACCAAAGCGGATCGAGAAGAATAGAGTCGCCGAACGCCTCCTTCCTACAAAGATCCAATGCCGAGAAAGAAATCCAAACGAAGAACAACCCAGCTCCAGAGCTTCCAGTACCTCTTGCGTACAAGAGATCAGCCAACACTATCGTCAGTGACCTAAGACCAGGGTGGGAATCCCTGACTAGGCCCTCCGACGCTCAAGTTAGTGATCTCTCTTAGTGTGGAAGAAAGAGGAGGAAGAAGATGAACAGTAGCTGGAAATTAGGGTTATGAATGTGTGTAATGATCTGAACTTCTCAACTTACCTTGCCAACGGAGAGGATTCCCCCTTTTATACCACTTCATATAACCTCCGTAGTCATGAAGCGGACCCCGGTTTGTTAGAGTTGGTTATAAGATGACGTCATCTCTGTACTTGTGGTGAATTACTTGTTAAGGAATCTTTTTTGTAACCCAGATGTACCTTCTTTGTCGTTTAGCACCTGTAAAATAATATAAAAAATATATTTCCCGCCAAAATATATTTTCTGTTATATATTTATAAATATCTCTATTATTTCACCCCTTCTGCTATAATTAACCCCATCTACCAATATTCAATGTATTCTCTCAAGTGTTTTTCTCAGTCGTGCGTCAATCGACCGGTCTTGGCTTTCTTTCTAGGAGGTATATTTTGGTCGATATAGACTTATCTATTATATGCCGATCGATATTAACCTAGCTTTGTATAGGAAGTATGTCTCATCCGACATTAGCCTAACTCCATCCCAGCGGCATGTCCCGACCGATATTATCCTACCTTCATCATGGAGGCATGTCCCGACCGATATTATCCTACCTTCATCATGGAGGCATGTCCCGACCGATATTACCCTACCTTCATCATGGAGGCATGTCCCGATCGATATTACCCTACCTTCATCATGGAGGCATGTCCCGACCGATATTAGCCTACCTTCATCATGGAGGCATGTCCCGACCGATATTACCCTATCTTCTTTGCTTTTCTTTCTTCCTTTTCTTTCCTCATAGGGAGACCCACAAAACCTAACCCATATCAAAAACATGCTTGTTTATGCTCCTTCATGATACATGATCTCTTATATGTTGTTAGTTAAGAGTTTTATGCTTCATGTGGTATTAAAAGTTTAGAAACCCTACCTTGAAGTTTCGGCCAAGTTGAGATACAAGGTCTGGGGCAAAGTTTTGAAATGAAAACATGCTTGTTTATGCTCCTTCGTGATACATGATCTCTTATATATTGTTAGTTAAGAGTTTTATGCTTCATGTGGTATTAAAAGTTTAGAAACCCTACCTTGAAGTTTCGGCCAAGTTGAGATACAAGGTCTTGGGCAAGGTTTTGAATCTAATCATGCTTGTATATGCTTCCTTATGATGTATGATCTTTAATATATGGTTGGTTTAAGTTTCATGCTTCATGTTGTATTTAAAAGTTTAAAACCTTACCTTTAGGTTTCGGCCAAGAATGAATGAAAAGCTTAGGGAAAAATTTTGTAACCTAACTATGCTTTTATATGCTTCCTCATGATGTATGATCTCTAATATATGGTTGGTTTAAATTTCATGCTTCATGTTGTATTTAAAAGTTTAAAACCTCGCCTTTAGGTTTCGGCCAAGGTTGATTTTGAGACTTAGAGCAAAGTTTTGAAATCTAACTATGCTTGTATATGCTTCCTTATGATGTATGATCTTTAATATATAGTTGGTTTAAGTTTCATGCTTCATGTTGTATTTAAAAGTTTAAAACCTCACCTTTAGGTTTCAGCCAAGGTTGAATTTGAGACTTAGAGCAAAGGTTTGAAATCTAACTATGATTGTATATGCTTCCTTATGATGTATGATCTTTAATATATGGTTGGTTTAAGTTTCATGCTTCATGTTGTATTTAAAAGTTTAAAACCTCACCTTTAGGTTTCGGCCAAGGTTGATTTGAGACTTAGAGCAAAGTTTTGAAATCTAACCATGCTTGTTTATGCTTCTTCATGATGTATGATCTCTTACATGTTGTTAGTTTAAGTTTCCATGCTACATGTTGTATTGAAAAGTTGGAACCTCACCTTTAGGTTTCAGCCAAGAATGAGTTAGGGTTTGTAGGAAGATCAAAACCCCAACCATGCATGATAATGACTCCTTATGATGTGCTATGGGCTTTAGGTCACCATGTTGTATGTTATATGCTAAATGTTATGTGCACTTATGCCATCATGTTATGATTCCTTATGATATGCTTATGTTATGTGCACTTATGCCATCATATTATGATTCTTTATGATATGCTTTATGTTATGTGCACTTATGCCATCATGTTATTATTTCCTTATGATATGTTTTATGTTATGTGCACTTATGCCATGATGTTATGATTCCTTATGATATGCTTATGTTATGTGCACTTTTGCCATCATGTTATGATTCCTTATGTTATGTGCACTCATGCCATCATGTTATGATTCCTTATGATATGCTTATGTTATGTGCACCTCATGCTATCATGATATGTTTATGAAAGGCTTATGTAAGATGAAAAGCCTAAGAAATGCTTCCCTTAAGCTGGGATCAAGAGCACTCTTCATGATATGAAAAAGAGATGCTTCCCTTAAGTTGGGATTAAGAGCTCTCTTCATGATATGACAAAAATATGATACGCCATGATATGACAAGAAACATGATATGATATGATACGATAAGAAACATGATATGCTATTTCACTTTTGTATGGCTTGTACCAAGGGTGGGCTCCATAAGCGCCCCTAGGTCGATGGTCTATGAAACGGGCCTAGTAAAAGGGATGGGCTCCTAAGTTGTCCCTAGGTCGATGGTCTATGAAACGGGCCTAGTTCCTAGTAGGTTCAAGATTTGCTACCTTGGATCTATTTAGGATGCGCGCATTTATGTATGTATATGGTACAAGCCGGGCCCTCATGTTGAGATTATGTTTAAGTATGTATATGATATATGTTTTCAAAAGGACATCTTGCATATACTCATTTCATGATACATGTTTTCAAAAGAACATCTTGCATCTACAAGTTCATGTTATATGGTTTCCTATATGCTTACTTAAGATGCTCTTGAAAATATGTCTATGATGCTTATATGATCATGTTACTACTTTAAGTTTATGCTCTCACATGCTATGATATGATCTTATGCTCTCACATGATATGATATGACTTTATGTTTATGCTCTCACATGATATGATATGACTTTATGCTTATGCTCTCATATGTTATGTTATGATTTACCAAATGAACATGTTACCACTTTATGTTCATGCATGATTCATGATTTTTGTGAGTAGGAAAGAGACTTACTAAGCCTATGGGCTTATAGTTTTTATGTTTCCTTGTACTGCAGAAAAAGGAAAGAAATGGCTAAACTAAGAGGAGTAGCAGGAAGGGCAAGAGTGTGTGTGGCAATGGCACGGTGGAAGAAAACTGCTTTATGCTTTTATGTTCTAAGTTTGCATATGAACCATGTGTTGTCTTTATGTAACACCCATAGGGTCTCTAATAATTCATGTAGATTTATGCATCATTAATATAGATTATGCATGATTAAAATAAGCCTTAATAATTCAAATAGATTTATACATGATATAGTATGAGTCTTATGTGGATTATTCTTTAGAAAATAAAATAAAAAGAACCAAAAAAAGAGGCATGACCAAGGATTGAACCTTGGACCTCTTAGTAGGTGGTTCCATGTCATAACCAGTAGCCCCAGCAGGGTGTGCTGATATGAAAAAGAGGAAAATTGTTGTTAAAGGTAAGGAAAGTGGAGGCTCTCTTCACTAAGGAGGAGAAGTCCAAGTTTTCTTCCTCTTCTCACAATGAAAAGAGAGTTTTTACTTTCTCCCTTCATTAAGGATGAAGTAAAAGAAGAGGGAAGGAAAAATTCATGTTTCCTTCTTTCTCTCAATTGGAATAAAAGGGAAAAATGAATGAGAATCTTCATTTTTGCTCTCTCTTTCTCCTTCCTCCTTCTCTCCACCGAAACCATCCTCCTCTTCCTCACCATTGCCGAACCAAGCAAGAAGATTTGCCCTCTAGGAAAAACTTCACAACAAAGGATTTCTTCTCCTAGGGAATTTAGCAAGAGAAGTAAGTATCCTCTCACCTACAGTACAATAGTTATCGTACGCTTTACGTTTTGTAAAAAAAAAAAAGGTACTTAGGGATCTCCTTGCAAGTTTTGGCTAAGACAAGAAGTTGTGGTCACTTATGGTTGTCAAGTTACAAATTATGCTACATGCTGTATAAATGAAACCTAGATCCTTACCTTTGGTTTCGGCCAAGATAGAATACAAGTCTTAGAGTAAAACTTTGAGACCTAAACATGATTGTTTATGCTCCTTCATGACATATGATATATTACATGTTGTTATTATGTTTTTATGCTACATGTTGTATAAATGAAACCTAGATCTTTACTTTAGGTTTCGGCCAAGATAGAATACAAGGCTTAGAGTAAAACTTTGAAACCTAAACATGATTGTTTATGCTCCTTCATGACATATGATATATTACATGTTGTTAGTTAAGTTTTTATGCTACATGTTGTATAAATGAGACCTAGATCCTTACTTTAGGTTTCGGCCAAGATAGAATACAAGGCTTAGAGTAAAACTTTGAAACCTAAACATGATTGTTTATGCTCCTTTATGACATATGATATATTACATGTTGTTAGTTATGTTTTATGCTACATGTTGTATAAATGAAACCTAGATCCTTACTTTAGGTTTCGGCCAAGATGGAGTACAAGGATTAGAGTAAAATTTTGAAGCCTAACATGCTTATTTAAGCTCCTCCATGATACATGATCTATTATATGTTGCTAGATAAGTTCTCATGCTACATGATGTATAAACAAAACCTAGAACCTTTCCTTAGGTTTCGGCCAAAGATGAACACAAGGTCTAGGGCACGATTTTGAGACCTAACTATACTTGTTTATGCTTCCTCATGATGTATGATTTTCTATGCAATGTTAGATTGAAATTCCATGTCTTATGTTGCATGAAAATCCTAGAAACCCTACCCTTAGGTTTCGGCAAAGGTTGAATTAAAGGTTTAGAGAAAAATTGTTGACCTAACTATACTTGTTTGATGCTTCCTCATGATGTATGCTTTCTTATACTATGTTAGGTTAAATATCCATGGCTTATGTTACTTGAAAAACCTAGAAATCCTACCTTAAAGTTTCGGCCAAGTTAAGATACAAGGTCTACGACAAAAATTTGAAATGAAAATATGCTTGTTTATGCTCCTTCATGATACATGATCTCTTATATGTTGTTAGTTAAGAGTTTTATGCTCCATGTGGTGTTAAAAGTTTAGAAACCCTACCTTGATGTTTCGGCCAAGTTGGGAAATAAGGTCTAGGGCAAGGTTTTGAGATCTAATCATGCTTGTATATGCTTCCTTATGATGTATAATCATTATCATATGGTTGGTTTAAGTTTCATGTTTCAAGTTGTTTTTAAAAGTTTAAATACCTCACATTTAGGTTTCGGCCAAGATTGAAATTGAGACTTAGAGCAAAGTTTTGAAACCTAACCATGCTTATTTATGCTTCCTTGTGATATATGATTTCTTATATGTTGTTAAGTTTCATGCTATATGTTGTATTAAAAAGTTGGAACCTCACCTTTAGGTTTCGGCCAACAATGAATTAGGGTTTGTAGGAAGATCAAAACCCCAAACATGCATGATAATGACTTCTTATGATGTGCTATGAAATTTAGGTCACCATGTTGTATGTTATATGCTTTATGTATGTGCACTTATGACATCATGTTATGATTCCTTATGATATGCTTTATGTTATGTGCACCTCATGCTATTATGATATGTTTATGAAAGGCTTATGTAAGATGAAAAGCCTAAGAGATGCTTCCCTTGAGATGGGATCAAGAGCACTCTTCATGATATGACAAGAACATGAAATGTTATGATATGACAAGAACACGATATGTTATGATATGACATGCTATTTTACTTTGTATGGCATGTACCATGGGTGGGCTCCATAAGCGCCCCTAGGTAGATGGTCTTTGAAACGGGTCTAGTAAAAGGGATGAGCTCCTAAGTTGCCCCTAGGTCGATGGTCTATGAAACGGGCCTAGTTCATAGTAGGTTCAAAATTTGCTACCTTGGATCTATTTAGGATGCGCGCACTCATGTATGTATGTGGTACAAGCCGGACCCTCATGTTGAAATTATGTTTAAGTATGTATATGATATATGTTTTCAAAAGGACATCCTGCATATACTTATCTCATGTCATATGTTTTCAAAAGAACATCTTGCATCTACAAGTTCATGTTATATGTTTTCCTTTATGCTACTTTAAAGATGCTCTTGAGATATGTCCATGATGTTCACATGATATGATATGATTTTATATTTATGATGTTCACATGATATGATATGATTTTATGTTTATAATGTTCACATGATATGATATGATTTTATGTTTATGCTTTTACATGATATAATATGATTTTATGTTTATGCCTTCACATGATATGATATGATTTTATGATCATGCTCTCACATGATATGATATGACTTTATGTTATGCTCTCACATGTTATGTTATGACTTACCAAATGTACATGTTATCACTTTATGTTCATGTATGAATCATGGTTTTTATGAGTAGGAAAGGAACTTACTAAGCCCATGGGCTTATAGTCTTTTTATGTTTCCTTGTACTGCAGAAAAAGGAAAGGAATGGCTAAATTAAGAGGAGCAACAGGAAAGGCAAGTGTGTGTGTGGTAGTGGCATGGTGGAAGAAAACAAAACTGCTTTATGTTTATATGTTTTTAAGTTGCGTATGAACCATGTGTTGTCATTATGCTTTGATGGTCCTTGCACTAGTAGGGATAGTATGCACTTATGTTCTCCTTATTTCATGTTAGTATGCTTATGGTATCATGAATCATGTTTCAAGTAGTTGATACTAATTAAGTTAAATGCATGAACATCAGTATGTCTACATATTCAATATAAGAAGCATGATGTTTACTGTAGTTTGTGTAGAAAAAATTTATAACTGTTTCTGCTGCCATGATTTCTTTTATATGTATGCACGTATGTAAGGAAGTTACCCCTTCCCTCCTTGAGCAGTGGGAGGGCGGCCGTTACGCTTTATGCTTCGATAGTACTTGAACTAGTATGGATAGTTATGCACTTATGTTCTCCATGTTTCATGCTAGTATGCTTATGATATCATGAATCATGTTTCAAGTAGTTGATATTAATTAAGTTGTATGCATGAATACTAGTATGTCTATATGTTCAATATGATAAGCATGATGATTAGTGTAGAAAAAAAACAAATAAATAACTGTTTCCGCTGCCATGATTTTATATGTATGCATGCACGTATGATGTAAGTAACCCCGTCCCTCCTAAGCAATGGGAGGGCGGGTGTTACACTTTCCTATTTTATTTCCTGTTGTAAATAATTTTTACTCGAATGTAACTCGAGTTTCACCTTTATAATGTACAAAATGAAGTGGTGGAAGGTCCACTCGAGACGGAGTTACGAGAAGGGTGCAAGCAACATAAGGTGGTCACCAGAAGGAGCTTGAGAAGTTGTTGACCTTAGGTTGACCATCCGATCTTCTCATTGGCTTGAGAAGTTCGTAGTAGGGCCATGACTAATCACAAAAAGTTTAATTAATTACTTGTGTGTGTATATGTGATGCATGCTAGATTAGTAATTAATTAGTGTCTTAACGATTAGATTAGATCTAAGTCGCGCACATGATGCACCTCCATGATTAGATTAGATCTAAATCAAGTATATGATACACATCGACGATTAGATTAGATCTCAATCGCGTCAACTCGAAATGCCTACCATGCCGTGATACCCATCACTACCTCGGTCGCAAGTTGTTGAATCTGCCAAAGCAAAGCAACGCATATTATCTTGGTAGGGTGCGGAGGAACAATCTTGGTCCCGCCTATCAACGCATGGGTGAGTACAACTCAATTAGATTGAGTAACTAGTTAACTCAATTGGATTGAGTTTAACTATAGGCATTTTCCAATGGTTGGTAGATAGGTCAAAATCACATTTATATTAACTTTTGGGCGTATTAGCTAAAGCTAACTCGAGTTTTAATATAAATGCGGATCTTAATCCTATAAACAAGAGCTTCATAGAGATGTAATTGGTAATTAGTTACCTACCGATCATACTAAGTCTTGGTGATTTAGCAAAAGCTAACTCAAGGCGTAGTATGATGTGGATCTTGTCCCACTTGAATTATAGAATTCAGTGGGAGCATCATTTAATTAAAGACCTAATTAGATGATTAATTGAAATATGATATTTATTTTTCTGTATTTTCTGTTGTCGATTACTATGTCGTCAAACACGAACTCCTTCTCCCTGCGTTCTGTCCTCGATAAGGACAAGCTCAATGGAGTTAACTTCCTGGACTGGTATAGAAATATGAGAATAGTTCTCACTCAGGAAAGAAAACTGTACGTCCTGAAGCAGCCCATTCCCGAGGCACCTCCTGCCATTGCCACGCGAGCTGATCGTGATGCTTACAAGAAGCATCAAGATGATGCATTAGATGTGTCATGTCTTATGCTCGCGACCATGAACTCTGAGCTTCAGAAGCAACACGAGTTGATGAGCGCTTATGATATGGTTGAACATCTTCACCAACAATATCAAGGACAAGCGAGGAACGAGAGATTCGAGATCTCTAAGGCATTGTTTCAGTGCAAGATGCAAGATAGGACTCCCGTAGGCCCATATGTACTCAAAATGATTGGGTACATAGTGTTGGGTTTTTCGATCTGCAAAAATTGCCTTTTGCATTGCGGAAACCCTGAAACTCCGCCACTGGATTCGTGCGAAAAATAAAATTTATGTAAAACTTTGAGTACAAGTGTATAGCCTAGATCTAAACTAGATCTACAAAAGATAAGAGCTTTACCCTTGATGCGATGCCCTTCACTAATCCCGCTCGTCCAAGGTTCGTCGGATTTCGAGAGTATCAAAGTAGATACTCCTCTATGTGTATCCACACAAGCAAGAGATGAAGAAACCAAACAAAAGGTGTGCTAGCACCTTTGAAAGGTTCAGCCAAGGTGGAGGAGAGGGAGAGAAGAGAGAGCTTGAGGAAGAAGATGAGAGTTACACAAAATGAAAAACTCCTCACTTCATAAATTGAGTGGCCGACCACATGAATGAGGTTAATAACCTCCATGGAATACCAAGAGTCACAACTCTTGGTAACTCCCATGAGGTGGCATCCTACTTAAGCAATCATGATGATGTGGAGCATCATCATTGGCCCACTCTTTGTCAACTCACCAATGAGGTGGCAAATGGTCAAGTCAAACTTGACCCTTCATCTTCCTCTCAAGTCAAGTCAAACTTGACCACTTCTCTCCCATGGTTGATCAAATCTAACCATTGGTTCAAGTCAATTTTAATTTAATGAATCTCTATTCATTGAATTAAATTGACTCAATGAGTCTAAGTCCAAATTAGATTCATCTAACACATGAACCAAATTGAGTCCAACTCAATTAGCCTAATTTGGATTACTCTTAATCCAATTTGGTTCATCACATGGACCTAATTTTTAGGTTCATCAAATGAACCTAATCTCCATCTAATTTTCCATTTGTGTGTGACCCTATACGTTCTTATAACATTGGCAATGCTCCTAAACTCATTTAGAATCATGAGTAATGAGCGGTATCTAGCAACACATCATTACTATCCAAGTTATAAGAATGTTGAGATCCAACATCACCTTGTGACTACTAATTGTGACTCTTCACAATATATGACAAGTGTCCTTCTATCCTTGACATCTAGATTAATCAATGTGAGGCATAGACCGTGTCATCCTCTAATCAATCTAAATCTTGAATCCCAAGTAGACTCACTCAATCAAATGAGCTCAACATCTCATATTGACTCATTTGGGCATGGTCATGCACTTAGTGGTCTCACTCTATCAAGATTATCGATGTCACTCCCGTCATATAGGAGGGTTAGATCCCATCTACATCACTCACATCCCTTGTGTCCCTCCCGTCATACCAAGAAGGAGCTTGGTATGGCCGGCCAAGGTGACGAAATTAGACTTGGTTAAAGCCTAATTAGTAGTCACAAAAGTGCTCAAGGTTTCCCTTGTGTCCAAGAGGTCTTGGTGAGTTTGTGGTGAGGTTTCTCCACCCACAAGGAGGTTTGAGCTAGCCGGAGTTTCCGGGGACTAATGCACCGACGGATTGAGGGATCGTCCACCTTAAGGACAGCCGTGGAGTAGGAGCAAGTTATCTCCGAACCACGTTACATCGAACGTGTTAGCGGTTTGCATTTCATTTCTTTGTCTTGTATTTAGTTTAGCTTGTTTATTTTTATTTGTATTCCGCTGCGCAAGCTAACAATAGTATAGGAAGCTAACGATTTGGGGGTGCCGTCTATCCAACCCCCCTTCAAGCCGGCCACCGATCTTCCAACACCTATAACCACCGCTGGCAGTGACATTGAAAGGGCCACATACATCACTATGTATAAGTTCTAACAAGTCAGTCGCTCTCTCGCTGTGTCCACTAAAGGGAGTCTTGGTCATCTTGCCCAGTAGGCATGACTCGCATGTCTCATAAGATTCAAAATTAAATGAGTCCAGCAAACCATCCTTATTGAGCTGGGATAAGTGTTTGTCATTTATATGACCTAAGCGACAGTGCTAGATATAGGTTTGGTTCATGTCATTTGACTTGAACCACTTGGTACTTATGTTATAGATAGGGTTTTCAAGGTCTAGAATATAGAGTCTGTTCATCAAAGGTGCACTACAATAGAACATATCATTTAAATAAACTAAACAACATTTGTTCTTTATTATAAATGAAAAGCCTTTCTTGTATAAACAAGAAACTGATATAATGTTCTTAGTTAAAGAAGGCACATAACAACAATCATCCAATTCTATTACAAGCCCAAAGGGCAGAGATAGAGAATAAGTTCCTACAGCAACAGCAGAAACTCGTACTCCATTACCTACGTATAGGTCCACCTCGCCCTTCATCAATGCCCTGCTATTTCTCAGCACCTGCACATTAGTATAAATGTGAGAAGTACATCCGGTATCTAATACCCATGATGAAGAAATAGATAGATTGACTTCTATAACATATATACCTGAAGTGGAAGTCTCACTTCTCTTCTTCTTAAGATCTTCCAGGTAGATTTTGCAGTTCCTCTTCCAGTGCCCAGTCTGACCATAGTGGAAGCAGGTAGCATCCTTGGCGACCCCTCCTTTGGATTTTAGTGCCTTGCCTTTGCTCTTGGCTTGGGACTTTCCCTTACCTTTAGGCTTGCCCTTGCCTTTGCCCTTTTGCACCATCAAAATGGAGTTGGGCTTAACTTTCTTAAGGTTAAACTCAGCAGTTCGCAACATACTAAGCAGCTCGGGCAGTGGCTTGTCAATTTCGTTCATGTTATAATTCATGACAAACTGACTGTAGCTCTCTGGCAAGGACTGCAAGATCAAGTCAGTGGCCAGCTCTTGGCCAAGCGAGAATCCCTACCTTTGTAGATTTTCTACGTACCCAATCATTTTGAGTATATATGGGCCTACGGGAGTCCCATCTTGCATCTTGCACTGAAACAGTGCCTTAGAGATCTCGAATCTCTTGTGCCTCGCTTGTCCTTGATATAGTTGACGAAGATGTTGAACCATATCATAAGCACCCATCAACTCGTGTTGCTTCTGAAGCTCAGAGTTCATGGTCGCGAGCATAAGACATGACACATCTAATGCATCATCTTGATGCTTCTTGTAAGCATCACGATCAGCTCGCGTGGCAGTGGCAGGAGGTGCCTCGAGAATGGGCTGCTCCAGGACGTATAGTTTTCGTTCCTATGTGAGAACGATTCTCATGTTCCTATACCAGTCCAGGAAATTAGCTCCGTTGAGCTTGTCCTTCTCAAGGACGGAACGCAGGGAGAAAGAGTTCGTATTTGACGTCATGGTTATCTACAATAGAAAAATGTAGAAAAATAAATATCATATTCTATTAATCATCTAATTAGGCCTTTAATTGAATGATGCTCCCACAGAATTATAGAATTCATGTGGGACAAGATCCACATCATACTATGCCCTGAGTTAGCTTTGGCTAAATCGCCCAAGACTTAGTATGATCGGTAGGTAACTAATTACCAATTACATCTCTATGCAACTCTTGTTTATAGGATCAAGATCCGCATTTATATTAAAACTCGAGCTAGCTTTGGCTAATACGCCCAAGAGTTAATATAAACGTGATTTTGTCCCATCTTCCAACTTTTGGATAAATGTCTATAGTTAAACTTGATTTAACTAGTTGTACTCAATCTAATTGAGTTTTTACTCACCCATGCGTTGATAGGTGGGACCAAGATTGTCCCTCCGTACCCTACCAAGATAATATGTTTTGCTCTGCTTTGACAGATTCAACAACAACATGTGATCGAGGTAGTGATAGGTATCACGGCATGGTAGGCATTTTTTTTTTGAGTTCACACGATTGAGATCTAATCTAATCGACGATGTGTATCATATACTCAATTTAGATCTAATCTAATCGTGGAGGTGCATCATGTGCGCGACTTAGATCTAATCTAATTGTTAAGGCACTAATTAATTACTAATCTAGCATGCATCACATATACACACACAAGTAATTAATTAATTTTGTGATTAGTCATGGCCCTACTACGATCTTCTCAAGCCAATGAGAAGATCGGATGGTCAACCTAAGGTCAACAGCTTCTCAAGCCCCTTCCTTTGACCACCTTGTGTTGCTCACACCCTCCTTGTAATTTCGTCTCGAGTGAATCTTCCACCACCTCATTTTGTACATTACAAAAGGTGAAACTCGAGTTACATTCGAGTCTAAACTATTTACAATAGGAATAAATAAATAGAAAGTCACGACGCACAGGTCACATATCAAATATACAACACGCACAATCACATGACGACACACATCCCGTATTATGAATTACAACACAATTTCCAATCAAATTGGGGTCTTTTGGGACATGACCATCACAAAATAATATATAATTCTAAATTATGTAATTTTCATAAATTTCTGTAATTTTTGTCTAATATTTTTATGATTTTATGAGTAAAAATTTTCGGCGGTCCCGTTTAGCGATTTTCGGGCGCAATCGCGGAACGAAGCCCCTTGCGAGGTTAGGGGAAGCACCCCTACCTGCGATATAACCATCGCGAGTGTTCCTAAGCGATCCTACAGCGCCTTATCCCACTGTCCCAAAATGATTTGGAGCGAATCCTTGCCGTTTCGGAAAAATTTTCTCGGTAGTCGAAGCCTACAAGTGTCTAAACTCTTGTGCTTCGCTTCTACGAGAAAAATACCCATAAAATCTATAAAAATAGTAAATTTACAGAATATTACAGAACTGATATTTTTCATAAAAATACAAACAAAAACTCGTACGCACTTCGTACGTGGCTCTGATACCACTGTTTGATTTTTCGGGCCACAAAAACCGCTTTTTGCGTTGCGGAAACCCCGAAACCCCGCCACCGGATCCGTGCGAAGAAATAAATTTACATAAAACTTCAAGTACGAGTTTCTAGCCTAGATCTAAACTAGATCTACAAAGGAGAAGAGATTTACCCTTGATGCGATGCCCTTCGCTAAACCCGCTCGTCCAAGGTTCGCCGGATCTCGAGAGTATCAAAGTAGATACTCCTCTATGTGTATCCACACAAGCAAGAGATGAAGAAACCAAACAAAAGGTGTGCTAGCACCTTTGAAAGGTTCGCCCAAGGTGGAGGAGAGGGAGAGAAGAGAGAGCTTAAGGAAGAAGATGAGAGTTACATAAAATGAAAAACTCCTCACTTCATAAATTGAGTGGCCGGCCACATGAATGAGGTTAATAACCTCCATGGAATACCAAGAGTCACAACTCTTGGTAACTCCCATAAGGTGGCATCCTACTTAAGCAATCATGATGATGTGGAGCATCATCATTGGCCCACTCTTTGCCAACTCACCAATGAGGTGGCAAATGGTCAAGTCAAACTTGACCCTTCATCTTCCTCTCAAGTCAAGTCAAACTTGACAAATTCTCTCCCATGGTTGATCAAATATAACCATTGGTTCAAGTCAATTTTAATTTAATGAATCTCTATTCATTGAATTAAATTGACTCAATGAGTCTAAGTCCAAATTAGACAGATCTAACACATGAACCAAATTGAGTCCAACTCAATTAGCCTAATTTGGATTACTCTTAATCCAATTTGGTTCATCACATAGACCTAATTTTTAGGTTCATCAAATGAACCTAATCTCCATCTAATTTTCCCTTTGTGTGTGACCCTATAGGTTCTTATAACATTGGCAATGCTCCTAAACCCAATTAGAAGTATAAGTAATGAGCGGTATCTAGCAACACATCATTACTACCCAAGTTATAAGAATGTTGAGATCCAACATCACCTTGTGACTACTAATTGTGACTCTTCACAATATATGACAAGTGTCATTCTATCCTTGACATCTAGATTGATTAATGTGAGGCATAGACCGTGTCATCCTCTAATCAATCTAAATCTTGAATCCCAAGTAGACTCACTCAATCAAATGAGCTCAATATCTCATATTGACTCATTTGGGTATGACCATGCACTTATTGGTCTCACTCTATCAAGAATATCGATGTCACTCCCGTCATATAGGAGGGATAGATCCCATCTACATCACTCACATCCCTCCGCATAATTTGTTACATGCCCAGTAATCGCCTTTATAGTCCACCCAGTTACGGGTGACGTTTGACGAAGCCAAAGTATGCAACTCCTTATGTAGGGAACCATGGTGACTTAAGGTCCAAGGACTAATAGTCATATTAATAGCCACATGAGAAAGTTTGTGACACTCATATAACGATCCATGATACTTTCATATGGTGGGTCATTCAGTATACATTCTCCAATGCATACCCATGTGTCAACTTGATATCTCCATATCCATGACTTGTGAGATCAAGTCATGGAGTTGACCTACATGCTAGTCTCGTCGCATTAACATTGTCCTTGTATGCTAATACTTGACTAGGAATGATTAAGAGTAGTGTTCCCTATATCATCTCACTATCAATTCAACTAACCGATTGATATAGGTAAGAACCTTCTACTCAAGGACGCTATTATACTTAATTATTTGGCACCAATACAAGTAAGCATAATAACCATAAAAAAATACCTTTATATATATATATATATAAGAATATGATACAACGAGTCCATACAACAATCATCAAATTATTGGCTCTCGGACTCTAACTAACATATAGAAAACCTACAGAGGTTGGGATTTCCCCTTGGCCAGAGTTGGCCACTGACTTGATCTTGTAGTCCTTGCCAGAGAGCTACAGTCAGTTTGTCATGAATTATAACATGAACGAAATTGACAAGCCACTGCCCGAGCTGCTTAGTATGTTGCGAACTGCTGAGCTTAACCTTAAGAAGGTTAAGCCTAACTCCATTTTGATGGTGCAAAAGGGAAAAGGCAAGGGCAAGTCTAAAGGTAAGGGAAAGTCCCAAGCCAAGGGCAAAGGCAAGGCACTAAAATCCAAAGGAGTGGTCGCCATGGATGTTACCTGTTTCCACTGCAGTCAGACCAGGCACTGGAAGATGAACTACAAATTCTACCTGGAAAATCTTAAGAAGAAGAGAAGTGAGACTTCCACTTTAGGTGTATATGTTATAGAAGTCAATCTATCTATTTCTTCATCATGGGTATTAGATACCGGATGTGCTTCTCACATTTGTACTAATGTGCAAGCGCTAAGAAATAGCAGGGCATTAACAAATGGGGAGGTGGACCTACAAGTAGGCAATGGAGCACGGGTTACTACTGTTGCTGTAGGAACTTATCATCTATCTCTGCCTTCTGGGCTTGTATTAGAATTAGATGAATGTTGTTATGTGTCTGCTTTAACTAAGAACATAATTTCAGTTTCTTGTTTGGACAAGAAAGGTTTTTCATTTATAATAAAGAACAAATGTTGTTTAGTTTATTTAAATGATATGTTCTATTGTAGTGTACCTCTGATGAACGGACTCTATATTCTAGACCTTTAGAACCCTATCTATAACATAAGTACCAAGAGGTTCAAGTCAAATGACATGAACCAAACCTATCTCTGGTACTATCGCTTAGGTCATATAAATGACAAACGCTTATCCCAGCTCCATAAAGATGGTTTGCTGGAGTCATTTGATTTTGAATCATATGAGACATGCGAGTCATGCCTTCTGGGCAAGATAACCAAGACTCCCTTTAGTGGACACAACGAGAGAGCGACTGACTTGTTAGGACTTATACAAAGTGATGTATGTGGACCTTTCAATGTCGCTGCTAGGGGTGGTTATAGGTACTTCATTACATTTATTAATGATTTCAGTAGATATGGTTATGTGTATATGATGGCACATAAGTCAGAATCCTTTGAAAAGTTCAAAGAATTCAAAAATAAAGTACAAAACCAGCTTGGCAAGAGTATTAAGATACTTCGATCAGATCGAGGTGGTGAATACCTTAGCCATGAGTTTCGTGACTATCTAACTGAGTGTGGGATTCTATCTCAACTCACTCCTCCTGGAACACCACAGTGGAATGGTGTATCCGAAAGGAGGAATCGTACCCTATTCTATATGGTACAGCCTATGATGAGTCACACAGATCTTCCTATATATCTTTGGGGCTATGCTCTAGACACAGCAGCCTTCATTCTCAACCAAGTTCCATCTAAGGCTGTAATAAAGACACCATATAGGATATGGACTGGGAGAGATGCCCAGATGTCTTTTATGAGGATTTGGGGTTGTGTGGCTTACGTTAGACGTCAAGTCTCAGACAAATTAGTACCCAAATCCAACAAGTGCTACTTTATTGGATATCCCAAGAAAACTAAGGGATATTACTTCTACATTCCCAGTCAGCACAAGGTAGTTGTGGCAAAGACTGGGGTCTTTCTATAAAGGGACTTTGTTTCTAGAAAGACTAGTGGGAGTACGTTTGATCTTGAAGAAGTTCAAGATGCGGACCATAGCACTGAAACCTCGATGGAAGTTGAACTAGAACCACAAAGTGTTGTGGATGATGTTGTTCCACAAGGAGTTGAGGAACAACAACCAGTTCAAATAGACCTACCTCTTCGCAGGTCTGATAGGGTGCATCGTCAGCCTGAGAGATATTCATTTCTCTTGTCTGACCATGATGACGTTGTGCTCATTGAGGATGAGCCTACCTCCTATCAGGAAGCTGTGATGAGACCAGATTCCGAGAAATGGCTAGAGGCCATGAGATCCGAGATGGAATCCATGTACACTAACCAAGTATGGACTTTGGTTGATCCACTTGAAGGGGTAAAACCCATTGGGTGTAAGTGGGTCTTTAAGAGAAAGACTGACATGGATGGACTTATTTATAAGGGTCGCTTCGTAGCTAAAGGTTTCAAGCAAATTCATGGTATTGACTATGATGAAACTTTTTCTCCAGTAGCGATGTTTAAATCCATTCGAATCATGCTTGCTATTGCAGCGTACCATGATTATGAGATCTGGTAGATGAATGTCAAAACCGCATTTCTGAATGGAAACCTGCTCGAGGATGTGTACATGACACAACCTGAGGGTTTTATAGATCCACAGCATAGTGCAGAGTATGCAAGCTGCATAGGTCCATTTATGGACTAAAGCAAGCATCTCGGAGCTAGAATCTTCGATTCAATGATGCAATAAAACAGTTTGGTTTCATCAAGAATGAAGATGAACCTTGTGTCTACAAGAAGGTTGTTGGGAGCACAGTTGTCTTCCTTATATTGTATGTGGATGACATACTACTCATTGGGAAAGACATCCCTTTGCTGCAGTCTGTCAAGACTTGTCTAGGGACTTGTTTCTCAATGAAGGACTTAGGTGAAGCTTCCAACATTCTAGGCATACAGATCCATAGAGATAGATCTAAGAGATTACTTGGCCTAAGTCAGAGTACATACATTGACAAGGTACTACTTCGGTTTGCCATGCAGAACTCCAAGAAGGGATTTTTGCCGATGTCACATGGTGTGAGTCTTTCGAAAACTCAAGGTCCCTCTTCTAGAGAGGAGAGAGACCACATGGATCAGATCCCTTATGCTTCAGCCATAGGATCTATCATGTACGCATGCTATGTACTCGTCCTGATGTCTCATATGCTTTGAGCATGACGAGCAGATACCAGTCAGATCCAGGTTAAAGTCACTGGATAGCAGTCAAGAATATTCTTAAGTACTTGAGAATGACTAAAGAATATTTCTTGATATATGGAGACGATGACGAGCTAGATGTAAAGGGTTACAGTGATGCTAGCTTCCAAACTGATCAGGATGATTATCGATCACAGTCAGGGTTCGTGTTTTGCATAAATGGTGGTGTTGTGAGCTGGAAGAGTTTGAAGCAGGACACAGTCGCTGATTCTACAACAGTGGCCGAGTATATTGCTGCATCAGAAGAAGCAAAGGAGGCAGTTTGGATCCGTAAGTTCATTACTAAGCTTGGGGTGGTTCCTAGTATCGCTGACCCTATTGAGCTCTATTGTGACAACAATGGAGCTATAGCACAGGCTAAGGAACCTCGCTCACACCAGCGGACCAAACACATACTACGGCGCTTCCATCTCATTCAAGAGATCATCGATAGAGGAGATGTGAAGATTTGCAGAGTACCCACTGAGGCTAACATCGCAGATCCCTTGACCAAGGCTTTGGCACAGAGAAAGCATGATGGTCACACATGTTCTTTGGGCCTTAGAGCCTATACTGATTAGCACTAGTGCTAGTGGGAGATTGTTAGTTAGAGCCCTAGAGCCAATCATTTGATGATTGTTGTATGGACTTGTTGTATCATATTCTTATATATATAAAGGCATTTGTTTATGGTTATTATGCTTACTTGTATTGGTGCCAAATAACTAAGTATAATAGCGTCCTTGAGTACAAGGTTCTTACTTATATCAATCGGTTAGTTGAATCGATAGTGAGATGATATAGGGAACACTACTCTTAATCATTCCTAGTCAAGTATTAGCATTCAGGGACAATGTTAATGCGATGAGACTAGCATGTAGGTCAACTCGATGACTTGATCTCACAAGTCATGGATATAGAGATATCAAGTTGACACATGGGTATGCATTGGAGAATGTATACTGAATGACCTGCCATTAGAAAGTATAATGGATCGTTATATGAGTGTCATATACTTTATCATGTGGCTATTAGTATGACTATTAGTCCTTGGACTTGAAGTCACCATGGTTCCCTACATAAGGAGTTACGTACTTTGGCTTCGTCAAATGTCACCCGTAACTGGGTAGACTATAAAGCCATTACTGGATATGTAACAAATTATGCGGAGGGATGTGAGTGATGTAGATGGGATCTATCCCTCCTATATGATGGGAGAGACATCGATATTCTTGATAGAGTGAGACCACTAAGTGCATGGTCATGCCCAAATGGGTCAATATGAGATGTTGAGCTCATTTGATTGAGTGAGTCTACTTGGGATTCAAGATTTAGATTGATTAGAGGATGACACGGTCTATGCCTCATATTGATCAATCTAGATGTCAAGGATAGAAGAAGGGAAATTGTCATATATTGTGAAGAGTCACAATTAGTAGTCACAAGGTGATGTTGGATCTCAACATTCTTATAACTTGGGTAGTAATGATGTGTTGCTAGATACCGCTCATTACTTATGCTTCTAACTGGGTTTAGGAGCATTGCCAATGTTATAAGAACCTATAGGGTCACACACAAAGGGCAATTAGGTGGAGATTTAGCTCATTTAATGAACCTAAAGGATTAGGTCCATGTGATGAACCAAATTGGATTAAGAGTAATCAAAATTAGGCTAATTGAGTTGGACTCAATTTGGTTCATGTGTTAGATGAGTCTAATTTGGACTTAGACTCATTGAGTCAATTTAATTCAATGAATAGAGATTCATTAAATTAAAATTGACTAGAACCATTAGTTATATTTGATCAACCATGGGAGAGAAGTGGTCAAGTTTGACTTGACTTGAGAGGAAGATGAAGAGTCAAGTTTGACTTGACCATTTGCCACCTCATTGGTGAGTTGGCAAAGAGTGGACCAATGATGATGCTCCACATCATCATGGTTGCTTAAGTGGGATGCCACCTCATGGGAGTTACCAAGAGTTGTGACTCTTGGTATTCCATGGAGGTTATTAGCCTCTTAATGTGGTCGGCCACAATTATTCAAGAGAGGAGTTTTTTTCATTTTGTGTGTAACTCTCATCTTCTTCCTCAAGCTCTCTTCTCTCCCTCTCTTCCTCCATTGCCGAGAGCCACAAAGGGTGCTAGCACACTCTAGTGTCTTTTCTCCATCTCCTTGTTCGTGTGGATACACATAGAGGAGTGTTTACTTTGACATTCTCGAGATCCGGCATCATTTGGACGAGCGGGATTAAGCGAAGGGCATCGCTTCAAAGGTATACCTTCTGATCTTATAGACCTATGTAGATCTATGAGTAGAGAAACTCGTACATGAACTTTAAACTTCGCACGGATCCGGTGGCATGGGATTCAGGGTTTTCGCAACATAAAAAGGCGGTTTTTGTGACCCGAAAATCCCTACAGGTGTTGCCTAGGACACGATGAGACCATGCCGCAATTTGGGTAATCATTGATCGATTAACCAAATCCGCACACTTCTTAGCGATCCGGAAGACTGATTCCGTGGATCGGTTGGCATATCTATATTGCCAGGAGATCATTAGATTACATGGTGTTCCTTTGAGTATTATTTCGGATAGAGACCCACGGTTCACGTCTCGATTCTGGCAGAGTCTGCAGCAGGCCTTGGGCACTCAGCTCCGTTTTAGTACAACTTTTCATCCGCAGACAGATGGACAGTCAGAGCGGACCATTCAGACTCTTGAGGACTTGCTGAGGTCTTGTGTGTTGGATTTCGGAGGAAGTTGGAAGGACCAATTGCCATTGGTAGAGTTTGCCTACAACAACAACTTTCATTCGGCTATCCAGATGACACCGTTTGAAGCGTTGTATGGTAGACCTTGTCGGACACTCACCCTCTGGGATGAGGTTGGGGAGGCCCAGCTGTTGGGACCTCATAGAGCTCAGCATGAGGTATAGTTGGTCCGTACTATTAGACGAAGGATGTCCGAGGCGCAAGATCGCCAGAAGAGTTATGCTGATCGGAGACGCACACCCCTGGAGTTTTCTACTAGCGACCATGTATTTCTGAGAGTTTCACCCACGAAAGGGGTGAAGAGATTTGGCCTCAAAGGTAAGTTAGCTCCATGCTACATTGGACCTTTCCAGATTTTGGAGAGGATTGGAGCAGTAGCTTATCGCCTGGCGCTACCATCGGCTCTGGCAGGCATGCACAACGTATTTCATGTATCTATGCTGAGGAGATACATAGCAGACCCAGCTCATGTGTTGTCTGATATACCAGTTTCCCTTCAGCCTGACGTCACCTACGAGGAGGTTCCGATATGGATTCTGGATCAGAAGGAGCGTTAGCTGCGGAACAAGACTATCCGGCTGGTTAAAGTCGGATGACAGCATCATTCAGACGAGGAGGTATGTGGATTAATTTACCGCTCAGCATTTATACTTTCTATCTATTGTTAGTACTTATTGATGGTAGATAACGAAATTTGGGACCAAATTTTTATTAGTGGGGAGAATGTAAAATACCGAAAAAGGGAGAATAACCATAAGGGAATTTTCTGGAATTTTTAGAATTTTTCGAAATTTTTCGGAGCTCGTATGACGAGTTTAACGGGGAAATTATTAGGCCCTAAAAGCCTGTTTAGGTTACCCTATTTTAACAAGGAAAGATTAAATTTTATTTTTATTTTCCTTTCTTCCATTTCCTTACTGTGCCCGATCCTCTTTTTTTTTCCCCTTCTTCCCCTTCGTGGTCGAAACCGATTATCTTCCTCTCAATCTCGCACCGTCTCCTCCTCATCTTCCTCTCTCACATCTCTCCCCCAACCCGATCATCTTCCCAGCGAACGACGCCAGCCTCCTGCCGCTTCCTTCCTCTTCTCGCGCTACCACTGACCTTCTTCTCCTCCTTTGCCTTGGGTGGCCAGCCATAGAGAGTCGACCGCCCTTCCTCTGCCCTAGGTTCACTTAGCGCCGCTTCTCTTTCGATCCTGATGTTGATGTCGTGCCGACACTGATCCACCATCGTCGTGCCCTAGCGTTGATCCACCGCCTCCTCTACCTGAGCCGCTCTGCACGAGGCAATCTTCGGCCAAAGGGAAGGATCCAAGCCTAGTTTCTTTCCTCGTGCCCTATATCAGATCTCTTGCCGTCGCTCGATCACATCAGTGCCACTTGATTGAGTTCTCCACAACAACAGTCGGTGATCCCTTAGGTGTTGAGTCTTGTTGGTCGACAAAGAGGAGGCCAACCTATGCCATAGAGGTTAGCAAGTTGAGAAAGTGGGAGGCGCAACATGTGCATCATTAAACTAATAGCAATTTCACAGTGGCATTTCCTAGTGTGTACCAATTGTTGGTTGCTACTCGGAAAACCTAATGGTTCCACTGTACAAAAATTTTGTACAAAGGTCTGAACCTTTTTCCTAGCTACCATGTGTTCTTTTAAATTAAACTTGGATCGCCTGCGGAACTTAACACGTTTGATCCAAAGTTTAATTTATTTGTTCTTTTAGGTTTAGACTTGGATCTCCTGCGGAACTTAACACTTTCGATCCAAATCACCTACGTTATTAATTCTATTAAATATTAATTTCTAAAATTGGCTTCCAGTACTGACGTGGCGAGGCACATGGCCTTCTTGGATATGAGAGCAACCACCACCGACTAGACAAAGCCTTTTAAGGAAAACTAATATTTAATTTCCTTAAATAACTTTAGGTCAACCGAAAAGAACAATCAAATCACAAGGAAAAAAGAAAAACAAAAGAACACAACATCGAAAATAAATTTGAAATACTAGAATCGCATGCCTCTTGTATTTGGTATTATTTCCAAAAATAACTATTATGATGCGGAAAGAAAAATACTAGTTATACATTTTAGAAAGACCTCTTGATCTTCTACTGTATTCCTCTTCTAACCTCGGACGTTGTGTGGGCAACGATCTTCCGAGATTAGAACCACCTTTCCACCTTCCTTCTTTCTTCTAGATTTCGGCCACAATAAATTTCTTCAAGGATGAAGAATTTCGGCCACCAGCAATGCTCCAAGGGATGCTAGAGACGAGGCTTGCTTTCTCTTCTTCTTCTCCTTCCTTGATCCGGCCACAAACAAGAGCTCCACCAAGAAGATAGGTTTCGGCCAACAAGAGGAGAGGAGAGAAATAGGGCCGGCCACCAAAACCAAGGAAGAAAGGGAGGAAAAGAATAGATGTTGTTCACCCATGAAGGCTCCTTTACCTCCTCTTTTATAATCCTTGGTCTTGGCAAATAAGGAAATTTTAATAAAAACTTCCTTAATTCCTTTACCATGAAAAGGAAAAATTTATTTAATTAAAAATAATTTTTCTTCTCATTATTATAATGGCCGGCCACACCAAATCTCCAAGCAAAAAAAAATTTTAAACACAAATTAAAACTTCCATATTTGCTTCCGGAAATTTTATAAAAAAATTTCTCCAATAATTTTTATCTCTTCATGATTGGTTAAAAAAGAATTTTATAAATTAAATCTTTCTTTAAACATGTGGATAATTTCTGGAAAGTTATCAAAAATTAAAATCTCCTTTCAATATACAAATAAGGAAAGATATCAAATCTTTTCTAAATCTTTTGTAGAAACTAATAAAAGAGAATTATTAATTTTAAACTTTCTTTTAAATCATGAACATGGTTAAAAGGAAAATTTTTACCAAAATTAAAATCAACCTTTTAATCTACAAATAAGGAAAGAGATTTAACTCTTATCTTAATCTTTTGTAGAATCTTATAAAAGGAAAGATTTAAATTTTTAAACTCTCTTTTAAATCATGTTATCCACATAAGAAAATTTAAAAAAAATAAAAATCCTTTTATTTTAATTTGGGCCGACCACACCAAGCTTGAACCCAAGCTAGGGTCGGCCACCTTGAAGCACCCATGAACCAAACTTTGGCCGGCCCTAGCTTGGTCTCCAAGCTAGCTTGGCCGCCCCCTATGGGATGGGTAAGAAGGTGGGTATAGGTGGGTATAGTACTCTATAATTAAGAGGCTACGATAGGGACCGAGAGGAGGAATTGGTTTTGGTCTCCCGATAAAATAAAGCATCGTGTGTTCGCCCCGAACACACAACTTAATTTTATCAATAATAATTCATTCCACTAGAGAACTATTATTGAACTACCGCACCAATCCCAAATTACATTTTGGGCTCCTTCTTATTATGAGTGCGTTAGTCTCCCTGTATTTAAGATAACAAATGTCCACTAATTAGGTAAGTTACTGACAACTCACTTAATTAATATCTAGCTCCAAGAGTAGTACCACTCAACTTCATCGTTATGTCGGACTAAGTCCACCTGCAGGGTTTAACATGACAATTCTTATGAGCTCCTCTTGGAGACATTCTCAACATAGATCACTAGGACACAGTTTCCTTCTATAATCAACAACACACACTATAAGTGATATCATTTCCCAACTTATCGGGCTTATTGATTTATCGAACTAAATCTCACCCATTGATAAATTAAAGAAATAAATATCAAATATATGTGCTTGTTATTATATTAGGATTAAGAGCACACACTTCCATAATAACTGAGGTCTTTGTTCCTTTATAAAGTCAGTATAAAAGAAACGACCTCAAATGGTCCTACTCAATACACTCTAAGTGTACTAGTGTAATTATATAGTTAAGATAAACTAAAACCTAATTACACTACGACCTTCCAATGGTTTGTTCCTTTCCATCTTTGTCGTGAGCTACTGTTTATAATTTATAAGGAACCGATAACATGATATTCTATGTAACGACCACCCTTCTTACTACTACTACTACTCTCAAAGAATGACCGTTACTTAACTACTAACTCTACTTAACCGGTATAATTAAAAATCTCTAGGAAAACCCTACCGAAAAATTTCGACAGAATCTCCCCTGTACCGATGACTAAATCATCAATACAAACAAACTATACTCAGCCACAGGCGGCTGGAACATATATCTTCACAACCACGCAGTATAATATCACAAATAAAAGAAGGAAACTACCCTAATAATAGCACACAACAATATCACTCCATCAATAGAACCCAACTACAAATGCGGAATAAACTTAATTACAATCTTGACTCATAATAGCATTTAAAGAAAACTAAAGAACTCTAAACAGAAAGGTCTTCACAATTCTTTGGCAAACTCTTGATCTCCCCATAGTCCAGCCATCACACACCTTCATCACCACCACCTTGTCGCCTTCCTTGCTAAATCTTTTCCTTTCCTTTATCTGCAGTAGGAGGAAGTGCAGTCTATAAGCATAAAGCTTAGTGAGCGCTATCTACTCAAAAAAAAAAACTCGATATGCATGTATATAAATAAAAACATGCTAAAACTGAATGCTAACATGTAAAGCTACTCATGCTCATAAATAGCAAAGGAATCATACTATCTGAAATACTAAACATGTATAGCTAATCATGCTCATAATCCAATGAAGGAATCATACTAACTGAAATACTAAACATGTATAGCTAATCATGCTGAATAATCTAGTAGCAAGGAAAATAATTGAAACTACTACTGCAGGCTTCAAATAACAAGAAACTAAACTTTCTAATTCTAAACATATTTGAAGCTTGCTTCATTTGTTTCAAAACTTATACTTTAATACTTCAAAATAATAATAAACTTCTTTTGGGCCCGGCATTATACCACTTTGCGCGCATTCTTAATAAGAATCGAAGTAGCTAAACCCGAAACTACTAAGATACTTCTAGGCCATGTGCCTAGGGGCAACTTGGAGCTCATCCCTTGGATCTTGTGTCCGGTACATGCCCTTTAAAAGTAAAATACTTTCTTTTTAACTATAACTTCTTTATACTTGCCCTTACTTGGCATTTAAGCAAACACCTTGTGTGCGCTTTTGATATTCAATATTCTGGAATTGAAATCAAGTCTAAACCTTAGTCTTTCTTGCTTATAGTTCCTAAAGATAGAAACTCATGCTTATGTAATAGCAAAGAAACTAATAACTGCATGCTCAAGATATTCTAATAGCAAAAAAGACTAAAAAGTATCACTGTGCACATCTAATGGCAAAGAAAAGGAGTCTACTCATGCTTACTAATAATTAAAGAAAAGCTAGAAAAGAAAACTGCACTTCTATTAGCAGGAAGAGAAATCTGCTCATGCTTACAAATAAACCGAAATACTTAAATCACATGTTGTTCATGTCTAGTTAATGACATATTACTAAAATCTGCACATTCTGATTTATTCTAACAAAGTGGGACACATGGAAAGGATGCAATTAATACTTAATGAAGTTAATACTTAATGAACTAAAATTCTGCACTTATCAAATCTACAACTAAAATCCGGAAACCAAAGAAACCACATCCGAAACACTAACTATAAGGCTGTTCTGTACTGCATACTTTAAATAAAGGCTATTCTTGCCTTTTTGAGTTGCAAGGAAGATGCTAATCCCATTCTTATACATGGCAGCGAGATGAAACACTAATACTACAAAGTGAACAGCCGAAATTCTCAAAAATCAGCAAGCATAAATAGAACCTGTTTACACACTTTGATTTGCAATCTAGATCATGCTAACCTTCTAGAAAAGAACTAAACTCAACAATAACTAGCATACCTAGCAAATGTTATAGATTAGCTACGCCACTGATTTGTATCTCACAGCAGGAAACAACATAACAGGTAATCTAAACATTTCTTATTGCGCTTACTTGCTAAGAATTAAAATGAACTCCTTCTATACATTTAAACTCAAACCATAAATTAGCATGCTTAATATGTATGCTACGGAAGATAAGGAATGAAAGGGAAAATCCTAGCTTATAATCCTGTTCAACAGCCACCCAAGCAGGAAACTTTCGGCACAGCAACTTAGCATGGCAATTTGGCATAGCAACTTCAAAAAGGAAAAGCTAACACAGGAATTTCAACACAGCAACCCTAGCTTACTCCAAAGAGAAACCCTAGCATAAAAATCCGAAACCTAATGCCCTAACATGGAAAATTCGGTCCAGCACCCTTAGCATAGCAAATTAGCACAGCAAAAACCGAAAGCAAGAAACGAAAATCTGAAACTCGGAGCTACTCCTACTGCAGGTGAGAAGCAACTCACATTTGCTTTTAGGACTTACAACCGGAAGGAGGCAGCTAGGGCTTCCCGGAGATGAGGACTTCGGCTTCTCCTTCATGCTCACGCATTCTCTTCGACGAGAGGAGCTCGGATCCGCAAGGTTCGCCGGAAGAACACCTTCGTCGGCCGCCGGAGATGAAGCTAGAGCTTCGTATTTCTTCGTTCGGTAGAAACGGCGCCGTCGCACGCGAGAAGCAGAGGAGAAGAAAGGGTTTCGGGAGAAAATATCCCCTAATCCTTCTTAACTTATCCTTTTATAACCTAGGTTTTATTTCTGCCCTTTACTATAACTTAAATACATCTCGCTACATATTTGGTTAACAAATCACGCACAGCCCAGTTGGTCAGCTAGCCTTTTAACCAAATCAAAGGTTTGGGCTTCGATTCCTCCGCCGCGCACTTTTATTCTAATTTATTTTAAACGTTCCAACTATAGCTTAAATCTATTTCTCTCCATACTTAATTAACAAAACCCGCGTAGCTCAGCCGGTTGGGTTGGTTTTGCTTGGGTCACAGATCGCAGGTTCAAAACTCGCTGCAACCCTTTTTTTTTCCGAGTATACTCTATTACTAACTTCTACCTTATATATATTTTATTCCATATATAATTAACAAAACAATTACAGACCGGTTGGTTGGGTTGGGTTTTGCTTGGGCCGAGGAGCTGGGTTCGAACCCCAGCTTTTACAAACTTATTTTTCTTTTATTTTATTTTTTAAAACTTCTTCTTCTTCTGGGTAAAAATATCAAACGAACTCCAAAAAGTGCATAAAATTACTCTAAAAATTTCTAAAAATCTCTAGAATATTTTAAAAGTATTTCCAAATATTTTTAAGGATATTTAGAACTCAAAATAGGAAAAATTGGGTCGTTACAATTCCCCATACCTTATAAAAAGTTCGTCCTCGAACTTAGAATAGTTTTGGATACTTCTGTCTCCTACTATCCTCACGCTCCCAAGTAACTTTCTCGTGCTTCTGGCTTTGCCAGATGACCTTCACTAGTGGTACTTCTTTATTTCTTAGTCTCTCTACTGCTCTGTCCACTATCTATGTAGGTCTGCTCTCATAACCAAGATCCTCTTGGATCTGCACTAACTGAGGCTGAATCACTTGGCTAGGGTCGTGAATACACTTCTTTAGCATGGAGACATGAAATACATTATATATTGCTGACATGTCTAGTGGTAAGTCCAGCTGGTAAGCTACTTTCCCAATCCTTTCTGTGATCAGGTAAGGTCCTACATAACGAGGACTTAATTTGCCCTTCTTGCCAAATCTCATCACTCCCTTCATAGGAGCGACCTTGAGAAAAACTGAATCCCCTACTTGGAATTCAAGTGGCCTATGGCGTGTGTCAGCATAACTCTTCTGTCTACTCTGGGTAGTCTCAATTCTCTGTCTGATCTTCTGGATAGCTTGAGTAGTCTCATCTATCAGCTCTGTTTGAATGCCCAGCTCTACTTCCATTTCTTTTCTTTCACCTGCTTCTTGCTAGCAGATGGGTGATCTGCACTTCCCACCATATAACACCTCATAAGGTGTCATCTTGATGGTGGCCTGATAACTATTGTTGTAGGTAAACTCAGCTAAGCATAGATACTTGCACCAACTCCCCTTGAAATCTAGTGCACAAGCTCTGAGCATATCTTCTAGAATTTGATTTACTCACTCTGTCTGTCCATCAGTCTGAGGATGGAAGGCTGTGCAGAACTTGAGTTTGGTGCCTAGTGCATTCTGAACACACTCCCAGAAGTGTGAGGTGAAGCGTCCATCTCTATCAGAAACAATAGATTTAGGAACTCCGTGAAGTCTGATCACCTCTTTAACATGCAGCTGTGTCAACTGCTCTATAGAGTGGGACACCTTGATGGCTAGAAAATGAGCAGACTTGGTCAATCTGTCCACTACTACCCATATTGCGTCATATCCATTTGTAGTTCTTGGAAGGCCTGTTATAAAGTCCATGGATATGTCTTCCCACTTCCACTCTGGTATTGGGAGGGGTTGTAGGACTTCTCCTGGTCTCTGGTGTTCTGCTTTGACCCTCTGACATGTCAGGCAGGTACTGACATACTTAGCTACATCTCTTTTGAGTCCAGACCACCAGAACCTCTGTTTCATGTCTTGGTACATCTTGGTAGAACCAGGATGCATGGAGTAGGGTGTACTATGAGCTTCTTCTATAATCTTCTTTCTCAACTCTTCGTCATTAGGGAACACAAAGGCGACTTCCCTGATAAAGAATTCCACTGTCTGATACTCGAAATTCGGAATTTTCTTCTTCTTGTATCCCTTGCTTGATTTTTGGATATTTGAATCTTCACTTTGCTTTTTTTTCTGTATATCCTCAAGCAGGGTTGACTCTAGAGTCAATGCAGAGAGTTGCCCATAAATAATTTCGACTCCAAAGTCTGACAACTCTTTCTGCAGTGGCAGGGCTAATGATGACAGAGACATCAGGGATGCACTGGACTTTCTGCTTAGTGCATCTGCCACTTTGTTAGCTTTACCTGGGTGTACTTCCTTTCACTTTCATAATCTTTAACCAATTTTAGGAATACATTGTCTCATTTTAGTCTTTCAAATAGATCATCTATTTTGGAAAGAGGGTACTAGTCCTTAACTGTTACTTTGCTCAGCACTCTAAAATTTATGCACATTAGCATGGATCCGTCTTTCTTCTTGACAAACAACACAGGAGCTCCCCAAGGTGAGTGACTAGGGCGGATGAAACCCTTGTCAAGTAGCTCCTGAAATTGTTCTTGTAACTCTTTTAGCTCTGCTAGAGAAATTTGATACAGGGCTTTTGAAATTGGGCTGGCGTCAGGAACCAATTCAATTTCAAACTCCACTTCTCTGCTGGGAGGTAGTCCATGTAGCTCTTCTGGAATACCTCTGGGTACTCACAGACTACCCGAACATCTTCCTGCTTGGGTCGTTCTTGTTATCATTATCTTTCTAGTTCTAATTACTTAACTGGAGTTTCTGACTCCCCACTGTCTTGTCTTCGATCTTGACTGACTTATATTGCGCTCGTTGTGCCCTGATGTTGTTCAGCTAGTGCTCACTAATACTCTGCTGACCAGCTCTTTACTAATCTGTGGTCGGTGAGTTTCATTACTCACATTAAGTGTTATTTCTGGTCTCAGCCTTCGGAGCATCAGTCTGACTTGTTCTTTCTCTGTACTTACTAACTCTAGGCAAAGACGAGCTAGCATGTTGAATCTTTTGACCGCTTCTTCTACTGGTAGGTCCCCTAGTCTAAGTTCTATAAACTCCTCATAAAACTCTGACTGGAAATCAGCACAGCTCATCTGGTTGACTACTCTCCTACTCTTAACTCACTCCCACCACATACGAGCATTTCCTGATAGGCGGAAGGAGGCACACTTAACCTTCTCGACTTCTGGCCAGTCAAGAAGCTCCATTGTGCTCTCCAGTGTCTTGAACCAAGCCTGGGCACCCCAGGGCTCAGTCGTGCCTAAGAAGCTTTCTGGTTTCCGCTTCAGCCACTGGATGAGGTATGCTTCTTGTCTTCTAGGTGTTGTGGTGACTTCCAGGGCAACTGATGGGACCTCAATCCCCACTAGGGTCTCCACAATGATGGTTGGGGGAGTGGGAGGAGCTGGCTTCTGATTGGCCATCAGATTGGCAATCACTTGCTGCTGCTCTACTACTTGTCTCTGGAGTTAGGCAACAACTTCAGAGAGATTGGGCTCAGTTGATCTAAGCTCTTCGTTCTCCTGATCTTGGTTCTCAGTACGAACGGTACGGGGGCGTCCCCTTCTTGGCATCTGATTATGCAGAGGAAAAAGACTAAATAGCTTCTCTAACCCTTCTAATCATATATATATATATATATATGAATAAAGAAAAGGGAAACAAAATCTTCTATCTCACTTAGGCACTTATAAACAATCACTCTATACTGCAAATAATAATAAAGGAAAGCAATAAAGAATGAACTTAAATACTTTCTTACTTGAAGACGGCAAGGATGATGCTGATGTGTGTGTGATGCTGGAAAATGGAAACTGCTCTGATACCAACTGTAACGACCACCCTTCTTACTACTACTACTACTCTCAAAGAATGACCGTTACTTAACTACTAACTCTACTTAACCGGTATAATTAAAAATCTCTAGGAAAACCCTACCGAAAAATTTCGACAGAATCTCCCCTGTACCGATGACTAAACCATCAATACAAACAAACTATACTCAGCCACAGGCGGCTGGAACATATATCTTCACAACCACGCAGTATAATATCACAAATAAAAGAAGGAAACTACCCTAATAATAGCACACAACAATATCACTCCATCAATAGAACCCAACTACAAAAGCGGAATAAACTTAATTACAATCTTGACTCATAATAGCATTTAAAGAAAACTAAAGAACTCTAAACAGAAAGGTCTTCACAATTCCTTAGCAAACTCTTGATCTCCCCATAGTCCAGCCATCACACACCTTCATCACCACCACCTTGTCGCCTTCCTTGCTAAATCTTTTCCTTTCCTTTATCTGCAGTAGAAGGAAGTGCAGTCTATAAGCATAAAGCTTAGTGAGCGCTATCTACTCAAAAAAAAAACTCGATATGCATGTATATAAATAAAAACATGCTAAAACTGAATGCTAACATGTAAAGCTACTCATGCTCATAAATAGCAAAGGAATCATACTATCTGAAATACTAAACATGTATAGCTAATCATGCTCATAATCCAATGAAGGAATCATACTAACTGAAATACTAAACATGTATAGCTAATCATGCTGAATAATCTAGTAGCAAGGAAAATAATTGAAACTACTACTGCAGGCTTCAAATAACAAGAAACTAAACTTTCTAATTCTAAACATATTTGAAGCTTGCTTCATTTGTTTCAAAACTTATACTTTAATACTTCAAAATAATAATAAACTTCTTTTGGGCCCGGCATTGTACCACTTTGCGCGCATTCTTAATAAGAATCGAAGTAGCTAATCCCGAAACTACTAAGATACTTCTAGGCCATGTGCCTAGGGGCAACTTGGAGCCCATTCCTTGGATCTTGTGTCCAGTACATGCCCTTTAAAAGTAAAATACTTTCTTTTTAACTATAACTTCTTTATACTTGCCCTTACTTGGCATTTAAGCAAACACCTTGTGTGCGCTTTTGATATTCAATATTCTGGAATTGAAATCAAGTCTAAACCTTAGTCTTTCTTGCTTATAGTTCCTAAAGATAGAAACTCATGCTTATGTAATAGCAAAGAAACTAATAACTGCATGCTCAAGATATTCTAATAGCAAAAAAGACTAAAAAGTATCACTGTGCACATCTAATGGCAAAGAAAAGGAGTCTACTCATGCTTATGTAATAATTAAAGAAAAGCTAGAAAAGAAAACTGCACTTCTATTAGCAGGAAAAGAAATCTGCTCATGCTTACAAATAAACCGAAATACTTAAATCACATGCTGTTCATGTCCAGTTAATGACATATTACTAAAATCTGCACATTCTGATTTATTCTAACAAAGTGGGACACATGGAAAGGATGCAGTTAATACTTAATGAAGTTAATACTTAATGAACTAAAATTCTGCACTTATCAAATCTACAACTAAAATCCGGAAACCAAAGAAACCACATCCGAAACACTAACTATAAGGCTGTTCTGTACTGCATACTTTAAATAAAGGCTATTCTTGCCTTTTTGAGTTGCAAGGAAGATACTAATCCCATTCTTATACATGGCAGCGAGATGAAACACTAATACTACAAAGTGAACAGCCGAAATTCTCAAAAATCAGCAAGCATAAATAGAACCTGTTTACACACTTTGATTTGCAATCTAGATCATGCTAACCTTCTAGAAAAGAACTAAACTCAACAATAACTAGCATACCTAGCAAATGTTATAGATTAGCTACGCCACTGATTTGTATCTCACAGCAGGAAACAACATAACAGGTAATCTAAACATTTCTTATTGCGCTTACTTGCTAAGAATTAAAATGAACTCCTTCTATACATTTAAACTCAAACCATAAATTAGCATGCTTAATATGTATGCTACGGAAGGTAAGGAATGAAAGGGAAAATCCTAGCTTATAATCCTGTTCAACAGCCACCCAAGCAGGAAACTTTCGGCACAGCAACTTAGCATGGCAATTTGGCATAGCAACTTCAAAAAGGAAAAGCTAACATAGGAATTTCAACACAGCAACCCTAGCTTATTCCAAAGAGAAACCCTAGCATAAAAATCCGAAACCTAATGCCCTAACATGGCAAATTCGGTCCAGCACCCTTAGCACAGCAAAAACCGAAAGCAAGAAACGAAAATCTGAAACTCGGAGCTACTCCTACTCCAGGTGAGAAGCAACTCACATTTGCTTTTAGGACTTGCAACCGGAAGGAGGCAGCTAGGGCTTCCCGGAGATGAGGACTTCGGCTTCTCCTTCGTGCTCACGCATTCTCTTCGACGAGAGGAGCTCGGATCCGCAAGGTTCGCCGGAAGCAGACCTTCGTCGGCCGCCGGAGATGAAGCTAGAGCTTCGTATTTCTTCGTTCGGCAGAAACGGCGCCGTCGCACGCGAGAAGCAGAGGAGAAGAAAGGGTTTCGGGAGAAAATATCCCCTAATCCTTCTTAACTTATCCTTTTATAACCTAGGTTTTATTTCTGCCCTTTACTATAACTTAAATACATCTCGCTACATATTTGGTTAACAAATCACGCACAGCCCAGTTGGTCAGCTAGCCTTTTAACCAAATCAAAGGTTTGGGCTTCGATTCCTCCGCCGCGCACTTTTATTCCAATTTATTTTAAACGTTCCAACTATAGCTTAAATCTATTTCTCTCCATACTTAATTAACAAAACCCGCGTAGCTCAGCCGGTTGGGTTGGTTTTGCTTGGGTCACAGATCGCAGGTTCAAAACTTGCTGCAACCCTTTTTTTTTCCGAGTATACTCTATTACTAAGTTCTACCTTATATATATTTTATTCCATATATAATTAACAAAACAATTACAGACCGGTTGGTTGGGCTGGGTTCTACTTGGGCCGAGGAGCTGGGTTCGAACCCCAGCTTTAACAAACTTATTTTTCTTTTATTTTATTTTTTAAAACTTCTTCTTCTTCTGGGTAAAAATATCAAACGAACTCCAAAAATTACATAAAATTACTCTAAAAATTCCTAAAAATCTCTAGAATATTTTAAAAGCATTTCCAAATATTTTTAAGGATATTTAGAACTCAAAATAGGAAAAATTGGGTCGTTACATTCTATGTGTGACACCACACACCATGTTATCTACAATATAAATTAATTGAACAATTACATTTATCATAAATGTAGATATTTGACCAATGTGATTCTTATTTCTAGATAAATGTTTATACCAAAAGCTAGGCTTTTAGTATACATCCTAACAATCTCCCACTTATACTAAAAGACTATGCTGCTATATCTGCTGCCATACATCTGATTCCCAACTCTTCAACATGTTCATCAAAAGCTCTTGCCTTAAAGGCCTTAGTGAAAAGATCTATAGGTCATCATCTAATGTAATCTAGGCAGCAACAACCTCTCCTCGTTTATACGATTTCTCGTATTGGGTGGTACTTGCGCTCTATTGTGTTTACCTGCCTTATAGACTTATGGTTTCTTCGAGTTTGTTACTGCACCAATATCATTATAACAAATTGTAATAATCTTTGGACAAACCAGAAATCATAGCTAAGTCTATCTTGAGGTTATTGAGTCATTCAGCTTTTATGGCTACCTCAAAGGCTTGCCATATACTAAACTTCTATGGTAGAGTCCAGAAAAACACCTATGTTTATCACTCTTCCATAGTTATGACTTTACCTCCTAAATTAAACACAAAACCCTTAGGTTGACTTACTATTGTCCCTTTCCGATTGGATGTTAAAATCCATGCAACCCACAGGGAACAAATTATCTGCCTTATAAGCTAGCATATAATCTCTAGTGCCTCTAAGGTACTTCAATATATGCTTTACCGCAGATCAATGTCCTTGTCCAGAGTTGCTTTGATATCTACTAACTATGCCCACAGCAAAATAGATATGCAGTCTCGTACACAGCATTGCATACATTAGGCTTCCCACAGCCGAAGCATAAGGAACTGCCTTCATGTCCTTTATCTCCTTTGATGTCTACGGAGACATTTCTTTAAATAAAGTTACTCCATGCTAAAAAGGTAAGAAACCTTTCTTGGAGTTTTGCATGCTTAAAACGAGCAAGGATTTTTTTCGATATATGAAGCTTGGGATAATTAAAATATTCTTGTCTTGCGATCCCTTATATATTACTTTGATCCCAAGAATATATTCATTCTCCCAAGTCCCTCATATCGAATTGTTTGGACAACCATCCCTTACTTCTGACAACATTTTGATATTGTTTTCAACAACCAAAAATGTTATCTACGTATAGTACAAGAAATATCACCACGTTTTCATCACACCTTTTGTATACACAAGACTTATCCAGTTACTAAATAAATCTATAGGTCTGGATTTCTTTGATAAACCGGATGTTCCAAGACCTTGAAGCTTTGCCTCAGTCCATAGACTGATTGAGCTTGCACACAAAATGCTCTTTGCCCTTTGCAATGAACCCTTCTGGTTGCTTTGTATGGATGCTTTTTTTCAAGACTTCCATTAAGGAATGCTGTCTTGACATCCACTTGCTAAATAGATAAAAGAATCCGGCTAGACTTAAGCATGACTACCAGTGAAAAAGTTTCCTTTTTCATCAAGCCTTGCTTTGAAAGTTTTCACCTTCCTGTCTATCCATCTTTTCCTATTGTAGACATATTTTCACCCAATGGCTTTTACACCATCTGGTGGTTCTACAAGCTTCCAGATTTGATTAGAATACATATATTCTAATTCTGTATTCATTGCTCTTTGCCAAGATGCTGCATCTTTATTTTGGAGTGTTTCATCATATTTCTGGGATCAGACTCATGTTCATTTGGGATCAAGTCCAAAAACTCTCCCAAAACATGAATCCTTTTGGTTTTTTTGACAACCCTCCCACTACGATGATGTACTGTCTATAATTGTGTATCAATTATGATACGTGTTGCAGTTTCTTGTGATATTTAATCTTGTACAGTTGGTACTAGATTAGACATTTCTTTAAGAACAAATTTACTTATGGGCTTGTGGTTTATTACATAGTCCTTTTCTAAAAATCGATCATTGATGCTAACAATGACCTTCTGATTTTTAAGACTATAAACCTACTTTCATTTCTCTAGGATAACTTACAAACAAGTGAATTGCTGTCCAACTTATCATTGTCTCTCTTCAGCATATGTGCTGGACTATCTGAATCCGAATATGCTTCAAAATAGGCTTATGCCTATTTAGCAATTCTATATGAGTAGAGAGTTCTGACTTTGGAAGGTACTATGTTCACTTCTGTTTCCAGAGTATATCCTTAAAATGAATTTGGTAATTTTCCAAATAACTCATCATCAATCTACTTATTTCCATAAGAGTCCTATACCTTCCTTTTTTCTACACCATTCTGTAGGGGTGTACCAGGTGCAGTTAGTTGGGATTGAATCCCTACTTTTGATAAGTGACTCCTAAATTCTCCCAAGAGGTACTTGCCACTACGATCTCACCGTAGTATCTTGATACTTTTACTTTGACGTTTCTCCGCATCAGCCTTGTACTCTTTGAATTAATCAAAACACTTAGTCTTGCGGCACATTAAGTAAATGTATTTGTATCTTGAATAGTTGTCTATAAAATAGATGAAATATTCGATACTACCTCTTGTCTGGATAGTCATAGGATCACACAAATCAGAATGAAACAATTCCAACATATCTTTGGCTTCATACCCCTTAGACTTAAAAGCTTCTTGGTTATTTTTCCTTCCAAGTAAGACTCGCAGGTTGGAAAGATTTCCACTACCAATGAACCCAAAAGTTCATCAGCTACCAATGAATCCTACTCAAGTTAATATAACCTAGCCTTAGATGCCAAAGATATAATTGGTTCATTTCCGAAGGTTGCTTTCTCTTAAAGTTAGAAGATGTGTTATAATTTTCACTTATTGCATCGTGGGAGTTATTGGATTATAAATTGTCAACCAACATACCAGAATAGATAACTTCTCTATTTTTCTTGATAACAGCTTTGTTATCAAAATAGACACAATATCTATTCTATAATAGTTTATAAACTAAAATCAGGTTCTTTCTAAACTTAGTACGTAAAGATAATTTCTAATAATCCATATTTTATTCCTATTAAAGGATAAACATCTCCCACTACAACAGCTGCCACTTTTACAGCAGTGCCCATGTGGACGGTGTTTTTATTTTCATTTAGTTGTCGGGTTTCCTGGAACCCTACAATGAATTGCGGACATGATTAATGACATCTGTATCTACACTCCAGGTTCTGGTAGATAACACCACTAAACATGTTTCAACTAATGAATTAAATACACCTATATTGTTCTTTAGTTCTAAAAAGACAGACTACCTTAATGTCCAAGTCCTATTTCTAATTTTTACAATCGGGACTACTAAGTCTTTTCTATAGTATAACAACTAGGGAATTGACAAACATTTTAAATCCTAAGAATCACAAAAATATTTGGTCAAGATCAATTCCTTAAAATCCCCATGAATTTTGTATGTCACGATAGTGTGGACGTATACAAAATCAAAGAAGAGATTTTATCCATTAATTTTATTATCTCGTCAACTTTACTTTATGACGAATAAAATTAATAGTTGATCTTTCTTTGATAAAATATTTTGTCAAAACTTTTGAATTTAAAATAACATTGATTCCTCAAACAATATTATTTAAATTCACCAACACCTCAAACACCGTGAATTTTGCATGCCACGATAGTGTGGACGTATACAAAATTAAACATTTGTAAGAGGAGGGGTTTACCCATTAATTATCTTGTCAATAAATCTTTATGACAAATAAAATTACCTCAAACACCGTGAATTTTGTATGCCACGATAGTGTGGACGTATACAAAATCAAACATTTGTAAGAGGGGTTTTTAATTTTATTATCTTGTCAACTTATTTATTTGACAAATCAATAGTTGGTTTTCTTCGGTCACACAAATAATAGCAGTGACTCCGATGGGGAGGATACTATTAGACGTGCCTAAGTGTATACAATTACTTGAGACTAAGTCCGTTAATAAGATTGTGTCCCTTCCGATGGGGAAGATCGCACACTCTTAATTAACTTCCTATAGTCATCCAAAATGAAAGTTTAAGCTAGTGATCCGCAAACAAGCTCATCCGATATGGAGGAAGGCACTCAGAGCCAACGCGCAAGCTCATTGCATCACTTATAAACCAGTAATGGAGACCGTGGAATTTATTTAAAAATAAATCCCTCTCCCACTTAGTTATTAAAGTGAGGAATTTTGACTATGCTAGCCTACTTAGCATGCATACTAACAAACACACACAACATAGCATAAAAAGCAATAAATAGAAAAACTAATTTTCAACTATTATGGCTTTTATCTATTGTTGTCCTCCGTGTGTTGCCAACCCTAGCTGCTGCCATCTTTGGCCACCGCCACCGAGTCTAGTTGTCGCATCCATCTTGCTCCTTGTTCCGCTGCGCCTCTGATCCTCAAAAGGTTCCACGCCTTGCAAGATTCGATCCGCGACATAAATAGAATTTTACATTTTCCGATCCTATATTCCTCGAAGGAATGTACATGTAAACTAGATCAAACATAAAATAAAATTTACATCCATCGATCCTATATTCCATAAAAGAAATGTACATGTAACTAGATCAAAAAATAAAATCATAATAAAAATAAATACAGCTCTTGCTGTATTTTATAATACAATCATGCACACACAATAAAATGCCCTTGACATGTCCAAGGGTCCAATCACACACATAATAACTATAAACCATAATAGTTGGATCCTGCATCCACAAAGTTAGCACATCCTACTATTAACCTGCCTAAATTATGTATGACATGTGCATAAGTAAACTAATACCAAATACACAGAGGCAAAACCCTAGCTCTGATACCAATTGTTGGTTGCTACTCGGAAAACCTAATGGTTCCACTGTACAAAATTTTTGTACAAAGGTCTGAACATTTTTCCTAGCTACCATGTATTCTTTTAAATTAAACTTGGATCGCCTGCGGAACTTAACACGTTTGATCCAAAGTTTAATTTATTTGTTCTTTTAGGTTTAGACTTGGATCTCCTGCAGAACTTAACACTTTCGATCCAAATCACCTAGGTTATTAATTCTATTAAATATTAATTTCCAAAATTGGCTTCCAGTACTGACGTGGCGAGGCACATGGCCTTCTTAGATATGGGAGCAACCACCACCGACTAGACAAAGCCTTTTAAGGAAAACTAATATTTAATTTCCTTAAATAAATTTAGGTCAACCGAAAAGAACAATCAAATCACAAAGAAAAAGAAAAACAAAAGAACACAACATCAAAAATAAATTCGAAATACTAGAATCGCATGCCTCTTGTATTTGGTATTATTTCCAAAAATAACTAGTATGATGCGGAAAGGAAAAATACTAGTTATACCTTTTAGAATGACCTCTTGATCTTCTACCGTATTCCTCTTCTAACCTCGGACGTTGTGTGGGCAACGATCTTCCGAGATGAGAACCACCTTTCCACCTTCCTTCTTTCTTCTATATTTTGGCCACAATAAATTTCTTCAAGGATGAAGAATTTCGGCCACCACCAATGCTCCAAGGGATGCTAGAGACGAGGCTTGCTTTCTCTTCTTCTTCTCCATCCTTGATCCGACCACAAACAAGAGCTCCACCAAGAAGATAGGTTTCAGCCAACAAGAGGAGAGGAGAGAAATAGGGCCGGTCACCAAAACCAAGGAAGAAAGGGAGGAAAAGAATAGAGGTTGTTCACCCATGAAGGCTCCTCTACCTCCTCTTTTATAATCCTTGGTCTTGGCAAATAAGGAAATTTTAATAAAAACTTCCCTAATTCCTTTACCATGAAAAGGAAAAATTTATTTAATTAAAAATAATTTTTCTTCTCATTATAATAATAACCGGCCACACCAAATCTCCAAGCAAATAAAAATTTTAAACACAAATTAAAACTTCCTTATTTGCTTCAGAAAATTTTATAAAAAAATTTCTCCAATAATTTTTATCCCTTCATGATTGGTTAAAAAGAAATTTTATAAATTAAATCTTTCTTTAAACATGTGGATAATTTCCAGAAAGTTATCAAAAATTAAAATCTCCTTTCAATCTACAAATAAGGAAAGATATCAAATCTTTTCTTAATCTTTTGTAGAAACTAATAAAAGAGAATTATTAATTTTAAACTTTCTTTTAAATAGGGACCGAGAGGAGGAATTGGTTTTGGTCTCCCGATAAAATTAAGCATCCCGTGTTCGCCCCGAACACACAACTTAATTTTATGAATAATAATTCGTTCCTCTAGAGAACTATTATTGAACTACCGCACCAATCCCAAATTACATTTTGGGCTCCTTCTTATTATGAGTGTGTTAGTCTCTCTGTATTTAAGATAACAAATGTCCACTAATTAAGTAAGTTACTGACAACTCACTTAATTAATATCTAGCTCCAAAAGTAGTACCACTCAACTTCATCGTCATGTCGGACTAAGTCCACCTGCAGGGTTTAACATGACAATCCTTATGAGCTCCTCTTGGGGACATTCTCAACCTAGATCACTAGGACACAGTTTCCATCTATAATCAACAACACACACTATAAGTGATATCATTTCCAACTTATCGGGCTTATTGATTTATCGAACTAAATCTCACCCATTGATAAATTAAAGAAATAAATATTAAATATATGTGCTTGTTATTATATTATGATTAAGAGCACACACTTCCATAATAACTGAGGTCTTTGTTCCTTTATAAAGTCAGTATAAAAGAAATGACCTCAAATGGTCTTACTCAATACACTCTAAGTGTACTAGTGTAATTATATTGTTAAGATAAACTAAAACCTAATTACACTACGACCTTCCAATGGTTTGTTCCTTTCCATCTTGGTCATGAGCTACTGTTTATAATTTATAAGGAACTGATAACATGATCTTCTATGTGTTACACCACACACCATGTTATCTATAATATAAATTAATTGAACAATTACATTTATCATAAATGTAGACATTTGACCAATGTGATTCTTATTTCTAGATAAATGTTTATACCAAAAGCTAGGCTTTTAGTATAGATCCTAACAGGCGCAACCTTATTAAGGTAAGCTAGAGATCAGTTTGTAGTTTGTTGATGAGGAAATTGAAATTTAAATGTAATGTGTTGAGTTAGGGAACATTCTATGTGGAGGGCAGCACCCTTTTACCTTGCTTCGGTCGGCACTATGCGTGGACAATCCATAGCTCCAACCACAGATTTTCCAGTAGCAAGATCTCTGGTAAATTAAGGTAAGTTGGCCTTGGATATCAAATTTACATAGCGTGGGTTCAATGTCTACGTTGGATGAATTGGGTGGATCCAATTTGGAAATTCTTAATTGGATTAGGATTTATTTTAGCTAATTGATGCATGATAGAGTTAGCTAAATTGGACATTTTGATACAGGATTCGGATTCGGGACGAGCACATCGATATAGAGGTTGATTAGCTCGATCTACATTGGAGGAGTTTACCATGACCTATCTATTTTGATACGTCTTGTTGATATGTTTAGTAGATTTTAACAAGTAATAATAATTATGATTATATCTGCATCGGCATGTCACTATTTATTTCCGAACATGTATTGTTTGTTACATGTTTATTATTTATGTTATAGAGGTAGTGACATGTCATGCTCTATGATATACTGGATTGGTTAGATACCCTACTTGACATGTGTACCTAGATCATATTATTTGATCCACATATCTTGGTACACGTTATATGGAGAGGGATAGGATCAGGATATTTCTATACTTAGTGGCATGCACCATCTCGCATGATTACATGTTGTGGGATAGTCGGCTCCATTATTGTTGAGCGCATCGCCAGTTACATGGGTATGCACACTCAACCACTCATAGGTTAGTGGTTTTTATTCAGGAAGGGTGTGTTGCAGTAGGTTACTCTATTTGGCTCCGTTAGTCCGCTCATGGGTAGTGTGATGCAGCGTGGTAGCCTGTAGGGATCCCTCCCCATCATCGCGTACCGGGAGATGAGAGCATTGCGCTCCCTCACTATATTTGAGGTAGGAGAATAGGTGTACTCCGACAGCATCCCGTCTACTCGGTCGCTCAGGAGTAGTGATGACAGAGTGCACGGTTGTCACAGCCCTACCCACTCGGTTTCACCATTGTGTGTGAGATGGTTGACTGGTGTCAGGGGTGAGCAGGACATGTTATTGGCATCATATTCATTATTTGTATTTATTGCTTGTGTTTGTTGCACTTTATATGCTGCATATTGGATGGATGCATTGTTTGACATGCATACATGATTTATGATAGTTTGGGTCTGACGACCTTGATATCCCTATACCCAGGTTCTGGTTAGTACAGTTACTCCTTATCTTATAGTTTTGCACTTTCTATATGTTATATCAGGAGACTGTACGCATAGTTATTGCTATTTGTTATAGTTTACTATGCATGTCGACTAGGTATTCGCTGAGTGTTGGACTCACACCCCGTTAATACCATTTTCAGGTTGAGGCTGTTCAGGAGATTCCAGTCGCTAGTCCCCCACCATTGCGCGTCGCAACGAGTTCGCACAGTTTGGGTTTTACTTATTGTGTTAGACTATGATTTTTTTCCAGACTTATAGCTTGACATTTGGATCTTTCACGTTTTGTTATTTGATGATGGGTTTTCATTCGGATGTATGATGAAGTTTTATGTTTTATGGGTGTAGTTGAATAGGATATCGGATTTGTGTTTTATGAGTGTAGTTGAGTAGGATATCAGATTTGAATTTTATGGGTGTAGTTGAGTAGATTTTGTGATGATTTCCTTATCTCTACTTATGTTTAGTTGGTACTATTAAACTGCGTGGATGTTTGCTATATTTGTACTGTTATATATTATTATTGTTCCGGCCGTGTTGGCCGAGGTATATGTGGCCCTGAGGGCATTGTAGAAAATTTCATATTATCACCCGTACAAGGGGAGATGCTGCCGAAATTTTCTCTGGTAGGAACTACTTGGGGCGTGACAATTTATTTAGTACAGGGGAGATGAGAGCCACTCACTTGGCTACCAGGATTCATAAACTCTAGTACTTAGTTTGGAGGTATAGAGTTTGAATCCTGGGGAAGGCAAAAATCCACTGCCCAGGAGTTGGAAGAGCTAGTGAGTAATGACATAGCCGAGGGTCATCGGTCGACGAAATAAGGGGTCGCCAGTTGGGCCACCAGTTGGGCCGCCCAAGGGACCGTCAAGGGGCCGCCAGTTGGGCCGCACAAGGGGCCGAGGGGTCGGGTCGTTACAAAAGTCTAGATAAAAGTTGTAGATCTCTAAGTTATCTACATTTTGATATCTAGAGTAGCCTATAACTCCAATTGACTAGAATGTTATGTCCATTTTATGTTTGGTCCACAGTGTAGGAAAATTCAAAATTTGACATGGCAATGTCTAAAAAAGACACGGTCATGCCAAAAAGGTAGTGCTAGGCCTTGAAAAATACTAGATTGTGCCAGATTTTCACATGGTCCTACATATATGCAAGGCCTGGATGTTTTGGAGGCTTTAGATTATGTTTTAGCTCTGTTTTTTGCCAAATGTCTTCCATATGAACATACACGTGTTAAGGAAGATGACTAGAGTATATTTCTTGATTAAAACTCCAATTTTAAAGTCATTTGAAAGCCTTTTCATTTATGTATATTTCATGTGTTTAACTTGATGATGAGTCATGGCTAGCCCGTGTTGATCCTTTTCCCGCTTCATTCTTCGTCTTTCTTGTTTGTCGAATCATGGCCATGTCATGGCACATAGTTAGAGCATATTCCTTCCTCCAACTTCTCTTTCTAAGGATTTTTGCTCCATTTTTTATCCAAAAATACGTCTTATCAATTAAAATAAGCAAAGTGCAGTTCTTTGAACTAAAAGAGTAAAAATAATGAAATCACATAGAAATAGGGTTTGCAAATGCAAATCATGCGTAAGAAATGCAATAAGATATTTGCTAAACGATACATAAAAATATATATAATCTACACACATCAATATAAAATATACTTCATGTCATGCTAATAATTTCTCTGATTAAAGTTAGATCTAGTACAAGCATATCAATTCTAATTAGATAAACGTATGCATTCCATTCTTAATTCGTAACATGAACTTTCTTGGTTGTAAACTTTTAGCTTTATTTGTTTTACAGCAACATCAAATTGGTAAAAGGGAAAAAAGAAAATCCCAATATTCATACAAATTCATGCTTAACTAGCTAGATCAACCTTTTACTGGTATGGGGCAATATGTTATTGTCTATTATTCAACTTCAATAGCAGCTCATAGGGATCTGAAGCTAGGAGATTAATGCCTAGTCAGTCTATCCACTGCTTAATGCCAACATCCATTGAGAGAAAAATGTCCTGTAATTATTTCTAGAACTGTTGTTAAGGATAGGATTGCAAGTGCCTGAGACACTTGCTAAAGTTACATCTAGGAGCAGTAGATTCTATGCACGATGATGCATTAAAATTGAAAGGATTATACACAACAAAACAACAAATTTAGAAAAGATTCTCGAAGCCTATGTTGTTTTTTCTTTGCTTATCTTTCTTTTATTCATGACATTGTTTAATATACCTACAATGACTTTTCTACTTTTGCAGTATCTGGTTCCATTGGCTTGTAAACAGATGATTGGTTGTTCTTCGTTGTGAGTTATTGTTAAAATAAGTAAACAATGTTTTTTGTTAATGTGTTGCTCTTTTTCAATACAAATTGAGTGCCATCTGCCAATGGAGGACGTGGGTTTGTCAGTGGTCATATATTTAACTAGAAGCGGGAGGTAATTCTGTTTTAAGAAAAAGGAAAGTCACATTGTAAATTTTGTTATCATTCAGAAAACTAGTTCTAGGTGTTGACAAGCACTTCTTGTTTGATGTTGTTTTTGGCGGAGGAGAGTTGTTATAAACTTTTGGGGATTGAAGAAGGTTGTATAGTAATATTTTGGAATCAAATATGAATATTTTGTGTAAAATTGGTAATGTAATAAATTAATTTTATGAAGTGAAATGTGAATTGATTTGATATTGTATTTGGTTTTAAAAATTAGATAAATGTTCTGGTATAATATGAAATAGAATCATTGTTAAATCGGTTCAAATTCGATAATAAAGTAGTTTTAACTGATTCTAAAACTAATGATAAATTTATTTACAACCAGGTTTCTCAATTGGTTTTTAACTGCTCCTAAAACTAATGTTAAATTTGAAGAATCGGTTTCAAACATTTTTGCAACCAAGCTTCTCAATCAATTAACAACTGCTGCAACAAACAACCATCAGAAGTGATGCTTCACTACTCTAAAAGCCTAACTTTCTGCATGGGTTATCGACTGCTTCTATCAATAAACACATTCATGAACAATCAATTACCTCTTCTGCAAGTTGGCTTTCTGAATCAGTTCAGGACAACTTCTAAAACTTATCTTTCTGAATCGGTAATTAACCATTGCTAAAGGTATATATCAAAATTGGTTAATGGTTTAAACCACCAATTAGTTTTACTGCTTTGGTTGCCAATAACACCACCAACATCTATAGTCGTTTTAACACCGGTGCAATAGGTTTAGCAATGATTGTTAAACATTGTTATAGGCCTTTTATAAACTCTTCTAAAAACTTTTTTTTTGTTGTATTTACTATATTCTTAAATTAACTAATAAAAATTTTCATAATTTTTTAAATGATAAATTTATTTTTAATTTCTATATTTTTCTAAAAATTATATTCATTCTTTTAGGCTCAACTTTTATAATATAAAATGTGAAGTATTATTATCTCAAATCATTTGAATATGACTCATGCACTTACCTCAATTATATAAGTTTAATAGTAGTTTATTTATGATATATTTATTTCTTATAGATATTACTAATCCCACCACCTAGGGGGATCAAAACAATACTTACAAGATATATTACGATTTCCAATTAATTGATTCCTTGGGAAAAATATGCCTTGTCCTTTTTCCGCAATTTCAACAAGTTGGTTAACTGCATATTAGTAAATAGAAATGAGTACTCTTAGTATTTGTAATTTGATAATCATACACACAAAAATAAATATTTTGTATAAAAACTTTGAGATTTAAATTTAGGAACAATAAAGATAAGTTGATTATCTAAATATACAATGTCACTTAGTATCATAACTTCATTAATTCAAATGCCTTGAGAATTATGAATACAAATATTGTATGAAAATAATATTAATAACTTACATAGTAATTCAAAAAATCAATTCCAGGAAGATGATGCTAGGAGCAAGCTCTCTAGATGTCGTTGGAATAATAAAAATGGATAACATAAAGAGGAAAGTCAAGCTAATTTTCCTCGTGTCCATCATTATATATTTAATATTAAGATGGATGTGAAACACAAAATTGATTAGCTTTTAAAGTGAATTGAATAATTCGTCCATTTGTATCTACTATTTATATGGACTCAAAATAGGTTACTTTTATGTGTTAAGGATAACTTATGCTATTATACTCTCAACGTAATAAGTTATTTAAAGTATGTAAAGTAATTTTATTTTGTATAAAGATAGATTGATAATTTCATTTTTTTAAGTTACCCTAAATGAACATAAAAATTATTTAGGCCAACAAAAAATATATATAAGACATATTTTAGTTTGTCATTTAATTTATTAAAAATTATCCTAACCATATTAATGATCCATTTTTGAACCCAATAGAGTAAAAATGGTTGAGCCAATCTAATATATGACCATGCACAGGGTAAATAATAAAATTTATAAGTCGATCTAACGAGGACTGAGGATTAAACGCTAATTGGTTTTGCACTTCAAATTTAGCTAGACAACAATCGATAAATGTTATTTTGGATTTTTAACTAAGATGCGAAAATAAAAGTAAAGAAAGATAACTAAGGAAATCCTTAGTTAAAAAAATATTCCAAGTTGAGAGTTTCATTGTAATGGTGGATGTTGTGCTATAAATTCACCCTTTTCTAGTCCTCCATTTGTATGTTTGTAGGATAGTCTAAACTACTACTAAATTACATCCAATGACGATGTATCGGAGTACTTCTCCTGCTAGTAACCAAGTATGTCATCAAGTAGAGAAGTAATTTAGAGAGCCTGGATTTTCAGTAGGGTAGCCTGTCAGAAGGTCTCTCCCGGGTGTATGTCTCTAGATTACATAGATCACTTACGTAGAATATGATTAGGGGAAGTGATAGTTGGTTTATTGTATATATTATTTTATTGATTTTGGATGATTTTTTTAGAGTTATTGTATTGATGAATCGATTTGTGATGTGGTTTACAAAGCAATGATTGATTTAAGATAACCATATTTCTTTTCTTTAATTCATAAATTTTTATCTAATAAATGAAATTTGGTTGTGTAGGTAGCTCATGGGGTTAGTGAGCAATGAATTAAAGATCATTTGAGTGGGAGTTGGGTTCATGCAACCAAGAAGAATGGCTAAAGCTATGAGAACCAACTAAACCCTATTAGAGTGTATACTAAAAGCCTAGATTTTTGTAAACATTTGTTTTGAAATAAAGAATCACATTGGTCAAATGTCTACATTAATATGCTAAGTGTAGTTGTTCAATTAATGTATATTGTAAATAACATGGTGTGTAATGTCACACACAGAAGATCATGTTATCAGTTTCTTATAAATTATAAACAGTAACTCACGACTAAGATGGATAGTACCAAATCATTGGAATAGTCGTAGTGTAATTTGGTATTAGTTTATCTTGACTATAAAATTACACTAATACACTTTGAGTGTATTGAGCAGGACCATTTGAGGTAGTCTCTTTTTATACTGACTATATAAAAGAACAATACCACTGTTATTATGGAAATGCGCACTCTTAATCATGATATAATAACAAGCACATATACTTAATAATTATTTATTTAATTTATCAAAGGGTGCGGTTTAGTTCATTAAATCAATAGGCCCGATAAATTGAGAAATGATATTATTTATATGATGTGTTGTTGATTATAGAATGAAACTGTGTCCTAGTAATCTAGGTTGATGATGTCCCCTTAAGGAGCTCATAAGGATTGTCATGTAAACCCTGCAAGTGGACTTAGTCCGACATGACGATAAGGTTAAATGGTACTACTCTTGGAGCTAGATATTAATTAAGTGAGTTGTCAGTAACTCATTTAATTAGTGGACATTCTATATCATAAACACAGGGAGATGAACACACTCATAATACGAAAGAGCCCATATAGTAATATGGGATTGGTGCGGTAGTTCAGGAATAACTCTTTAGTGGTATGAGTTATTATTGATAAACTCGAGTTGGGTGTTCGGGGCGAACACGGGAAGCTCAAGTTCATCGGGAGACCAAAACCAATTCCTCCTCTCGGTCCTTGTCGTATCTGTTAGAGTGTATACTAAAAGTCTAACTTTTGGTATAAACATTTATCTAGCACTACAAGAATTTTTGCATTCAACAACACCCAATAGACAACGCTTTTTAATAAAAACGTTGTCGTTCTTTGTTTTACAACGCTTTTAGTGAAAAGCGTTGTCTATGGTATTTACTTTTTACTAAAGACAACGGTTTTTAATGAAGTGTTGTCTTTAGTGTTGTTGTTTATGGTCAAAGACAACATTTTTTTAAAAAACGTTTTTTAAAGTGTTGTGTATGTTTCCCCTAAACTCACTTAAAATAAATTCGCAGCCCTCGCTTTGCTAAACTCTAAACCCTCAACGCGCGCGCGCCTTCTCCTCACCACTCCTCTCCACGAGTTCTCCTCTCCACTCCTCTCCACGAGTGCCTTCTCCTCTCCTTCTCCTCTCCACGAGTGCCTTCTCCTCTCCTTCTCCTCTCCACGAGCGCCTTCTCCTCTCCTTGCCGCGTGATCTCCTCTGAACCCTAATCTCGACCCAAACTCCTCACGCAAAACTCCTCACGCCGGCCCAACTCCTCCAAGTCGAGATCCCTAATCTCGCATTTCCCCATCTCCTCAATCAAAGTCAGCTTACCCTTCCTAATCTTCTCACGGCTCCTCAACTCCTCTGAACCCTTCGATCTTAGTTCCTTCCTCGCAGAGCAGATTCGAGAGTAGGAGGAACGGAAGAAAGAAAGGTAAAATTTCTTCCATCCCTCTAGAATAAGATTTTGTTTATTTTTGATTATTTTCCGAACTAGCCATTTTGCCGGATTCATATTGCATCAATTTTCCCCCTCCCCTGATTGTATTTTCTCATGATTTAATCTGGAATTTTTAAACGTTTAGCTATAGACTTTGGCAGTAGGTATTAATCCTTAAAAATAGCATGAAGCATATAACATGCTATCCTTTTTTCTCAAATTCAGTGTGAAGCTGTTGTCCAAGTTGCAGATATTATTCACATTCCAGCCTTTCTTTGTCGTCAGGTATAATGTGCAGCTTGAAATTAATCAATCTCTAGTGTTATTCTACTATTATTTTTATTGTGTACCCTTAATGTTATATTCCTCACTTTAATTCGAATCAGATATGTTGTGATGTTGCTGCAAGTTTCTGCTTTTATCTTTTATTTTTTTTCATACTGTTGTGAATTTGTTGGTGTAAATATATCATCTTGCTGTGAGTTTATGCATGTTTCTAACTAAACTTATGTTGATCAGTCTAAGTTGTTACAGATCAATGGATTCTACTAGAAAGAGTAAGAGAATAGGGCAACTTGCAAAGTTGGACAATGGTAAAGAAGTCATTACAGCTGCCCGTGAAGAGAGTTGCGAGGGTGATAAAGTGTTGGATTCCAAAGACACTATCTCCTCAAGAACTTCTAGAAGTCGCACACAGTTGGATAAGATTACAAAGCAAAGAATGCAAGGTATTAGAAATGAGGTGTCATTCAATAATTTTGGACAACCGATAGGACCAGCTGCTGTAGCCATGCAAAGTTACATTGGTGTCTTGGCTCGGCAAAAGGTTAATATTAAATACAAGACATGGAAGCAAGTCCCAATTGCTGTCAAAGAATTAATATGGGAATCAGTCAATGTAAGCAAGTTAGCATGTTTTAACAATTATAATATTTCACTACTAATGATAGATATATTTTATGTTTGTCTTAATTAATCTTATTAATGTTTTCCACTTATTTGATGTACAGTTGATTTATAATGTTGACTCAAAGTGGAAAAAGGGATGTTTGAGGTCTGCAAACAGTAAGTGGAGGCAATACAAGACCCATCTCACCCAAAAATTTATTTTAAGCAGGCGTGACAAACCTGAGGAGTTGAATGAGCCACCTGTTGGCTTTGAAATTACAAGAGAAGATTGGCGTGCGTTTGTCATTAGTCGCATTTCTGAAGATTTCATTGTAAGATTCTAAATTTTTTCTTTTGAAACTATTCGATCATAATTCATTATGTATTATTCAAATTTGATATGTCGCCTGTTTGAAATAACTAGAAACTCAGTGATCAACAAAAAGAGCGAAGGAAAAAAAATAGATATCCTCATCGACTCTCACGCAAAGGGTATGCACGCTTTGCTGAAGAAATTGTAAGTATTTTTAAAATATATTTCCTCTAAGAACCCTCTAATTGATTCACATTAAATTATTTCACATTTGTTATTTGATTTTTCTTTGTTGTAGGGGACTGAATTATGTGATGATAATGACATCAATAGAGCTATTATGTGGAAGAAAGGACGCGCCAACAAAGGAGGAGAGTTTGAAGGTGAAGATTTGGTGGACACAGTACACAAGATTGTAAGTAAATTTTCATGTTCTTCTGATAATGACTTCAATATATCTTCTAGTTTTCGAGAGTAAAGTTGCATGCATGCATACCCTTTGCGTGAGGAAGCCAAGGCAAGCAGTGCAATGAGGAGTTTAACAGCCATTCCTTGCATAGCTTGAATTCTCAGTACTAGAGCATGTATTGAGGAAGTAAATGGTGAATGAATGCATTGAGAGCTTAGAGGTGACGGGTTTATATAGAACAGATGTGGATTTACTAGGTATCTAGGTTTGAAATGTTCTTACTTGGAGAAGAGATCAAGTCGAAAAGTCTATTACATGCAGTGGTTTCCTTTTGCTGCAATCAATTAATGGTGAATGCATTGAGAACTTAGAGGTGATAGCTAGAGTTTCTATAGAACAGATGCAGATAAATCAACCAGGTTTGAAACGTTCTTGGCAGTAAGCAATTTGTAAGCTTCAGTAACCCAAGGGCCAGTAAAGTTGTTCCCCAGACCACTGCTCTGAAGCTTCTATTATGTTTTCCCACTTGATTGGTGACAAATAAAGCTCCTTGTCTCCTTGAGCATTCTCTTTGTGCTGTTTTAGTTTGAATTAAAGCATAAGATTCATGAATCGGAACTTGAGAGGTTGGGAACAACTTTACTTTTGATTATTCTTTCCTGCAACTCCAGACAATTAGCTTCAATTATGTGGTGGTCCTCTCTTTATGGGTTTGTGTAGTGAAAATTTATTAAAATTTTGTCATTTTATTAAACTTGTAGTCAATTGCTCAATCAAATATGTGCCTTTTTTAGAACTGTGCAGAAGTAAATATATGATTGAATGCCAAAAAAGGAAAAAATATTTCAAAGTCAACTTCATATTTGTTCAATATGACTTACTAAGCACTTGACTTGAGCTATCACGGGAAGAACCGGCCTGGACATCAGTATTTTTTAAACCAATATTGCATATCCTTGGTAATTATCCTTGGTAAAGTACTGATAATTCTTTTTAATGTTGCATTACAGGATGAATATATACAGCAAAAGAGGGAGGGTAAGCTGCAATGCGAAGGAGCAAAAGAGGATATTCTTACCAAGGCACTTGAAACTCAGGAATATTCTGGGCGTGTCCGGGGTATCGGAGGTCATATCAACCCAACAATCTATTTCAATGTTGGTAGAACAAGGAAGAAATATGATGTTACCCTAGATATAATCGCTGAGCATAAAAGGGAGCTGAAGGAGGCGAAGATGCAAATTTTAGAACAAGATGTACGCATCCAAAAACTTGAAGCATTAATGCATAAAAGGGGTGCATGGGACAATTCAATTGATGACAAAGGCAGTTGCTCGGTGAAGTTTCATCAGAAGAATATTGAAGAAGATGACGTACAGATTGTGGGTAAAGACGAAGTTTTACAGGTAAAATACAAGTTATAGTGATATTCATTATTATTATAGCATTATAAACTAAATATAATCAACATGTTTTTTTTTAATATTTTAGGGTCAATCAGTTGCATTGACATTGGAATCTTGCTCAAATATTGCTGCATATGGTACAATTGTTTGTTTCAATGGCATGGAAAAAATGCTTCATGGTATTCCATTTCCCAAGAATTGCATTCGAGTCTCCATTGATCAAGCAGTGGACAAATCCGCTCCTTTGCCATATCCAATTCCAAGTGAATGTGAAGTAATTGGTGATGCCATAGGAACTGTTGTGGCTTGGCCTGAACAGCAGATTGTGAAGCAAGATGAGGTATATGAGATATTATATTTCTAATTATATTGTCACTTTATTATTATATTTCTAATTATATTGCCACTTTATTATTATTCAACCTAGCTATCTAACTTGTTTATATTTGAAATTATTAGAAGCCTAGAAGGAAGAAGTTTGAACGAAAAAAATCAAAACCTACTTTGTCAACAAGTGTCCCAAGAGCATTACATATGTTATATTGTTACAGTAAGCATGCTCTAGATGGAGGAAAATGTATATCAATGTGCTTAGATAATGAAGTGTTTGATGAAGATTGTGAACTTTTTCTTGACCTTGAGGACATCAATTCTTTGTATCATTTGGAGTCAATTTCAGGAAATTTGATCGTTGCCTACATATGGTAAGTAAGTTTATTTAAGCAATTTCAGCAACTTTTTCATCACATGTTTGCTTCCCAATTTTAGCAACTTATTATGGTTTATTGTTACAATTTCACCAACTTATTATGAGTGATCATTATTTTTTAATCCACATGATTGTTTTGTATCTAAATTTTATTATTTAGTATCTAAATATTATTTTCTCAGTTGCAACTGCATTGCTTTACTTATGCTGGGAAATTACTGCATTGCTTTATGTTTGCTGGGAAATTCTAATATCTAGCAAGACAGAAAATCCCTGATTTGAACTGCAAGAAGTTTACTAATATTGTTGTGTGAACAAGTTTACTCTTGAAAAATTCAACTTCTAGTAATTTTCTCATACCATGTTATTCTCATTAAGTTAATAGTTCATCATTTCTATTGAGAGGTTTACTAATATCAATTGATGTGGTACACTTTACATAAATATAGCTCATTCATTTTCAACCGGCCCTTAATGTTTGCCTTCTGCCATTTGTTCTTCTAGACAGGAAGTACTTTGCTCATATCTTTTTTCTTGTATATTTTTAAGTATCTTAAATGTGCTTGTCCTCAAGAAATAAAAGAATTTGCATGTATACATTTCTGGTATGTTTAATATGCAAGACTGTTCATAGTAAGTTCTCATGTATGGATGTTACTATCATCAGCCATAACTTAGTGTTATGAGTGATCATTATTTTTTCCAACTTATTATGAGTGTTTTGTATCTAAATTTTATTATTTAGTATCTAAATATTTTTTTTCTTTGCAATGATAGGTGTCTGTATAAAAAGATGGTGAAAGATACCAAGACAAAGAAATTCAGATTTATGAATCCTCACAAACTCCCATATCTGGCAAAAACGGCACAAGACAAATCAGTTAAGCTTGAAACCCTGAATCAAAGGGCAACTCTTTTAGCAGATAAGCTGACAAGTGCATCAACAGATCAACTAGTGTTAGTGCCATGTAATGTCGGGTAAGCAAGAAGTAAAACATCACTTTCAATTGCTTCCTTTCGATAATTTATTCAATTTTATGATCTAATCCTATGTATTTGCCTAGTTTCCATTGGAATCTTAGTGTTATTGAACCTTACAAGGATGCTATTTACCTGCTGGATTCCCTAAGTTGCCGCATTCGCGATGATGATTCAAAATACGTAATGGAAATGTGAGTTCAGATTTCTTTTAGTAAATATTTATTATAATAAAAATCTTATTTAACAAATATTCTTAACGTATGAAGGGCCTTAAAATTGTTTAATTCAACCAAGGGAAGGAAAGGTAGGAAAAATGTTAAGTGGGAAGTAGTTAAGGTATGTGTACTTTTGTTTAACATATATTGTAATGTGTATAATTTTCATTAACAATTTGACTCTAATTACTATATATAGGCTCCTCAACAACCGGATGCGAAACAATGTGGTTTTTTTGTGATGCGATTTATGAGAGAAATTATTGAAGAAGTTGAGACTATTGAGAGAGATTCGCTGCAATCAATAGTAACATTATTTAGCTTATCTCAAATTATTTGACATAAACTATTTAAAATTGCAAAGTGATCAGTGTTGATTATTTTTTCCATTAACATAAATTGTGTATGCTCACAGTTCACAAAAATAGGGTACTCTCGTGAACAAATTGATGAGGTTCGGTCCGAGTTGGCGGAGTGCATACAAGATCATATTTATGAATAGGTATGGAATGATAGTTGCCATAATTCTATTTAGATTTAAGTTCATGGAATGGTGGTTTTTTTTGGTGGAATCATAGTTAATGCCAATTTTTTTGATGCAGTGCATAGTTACCAGATCGACCTTGAGCAGTTGACCCCAAAGAAAAGTTGTCACTGAAGTTTAAAAACTTGTGAAAATTTTTAGTGAATGATGATGTTTTGTGAATGATGATGTTTTGGAAAAATTGTCACTTAGGTGAAAGGATGTTTTCTGGATTAATATGCAAGTACAAAGCACTGTATTATATGTTATTCTGTAAAGTTCTGTCAGTGTAAATTATCTAGTTTCTTTATCTAGCTTTTGTTCCACTATTGGGTTTGTTTTTCTAATAATTACTCGTGCAGCAAAATACTGAGCAAGAAGCTGTAGATCTTATAATCAGGTAAAGTAGAAAAAGTTAACTACTTCATTATGCTTTCATCTTAGTATTTGTATATTTGATTTGTCTTCTTTGAACCAGCTTCAAGTCAAAAAGCCAGATCCTCTAGATAGCTGTTAAAAATAAGGTATTATTTGGTTTGTCAGTGATCTTAATATTTGGTAATATTTGGTCTTTGATGCTCACGACAGAGTTCCAACGCTGCATGATTACCTTGTTCAAGCAGATTGCTCGCTGCCTCAGTAGCTCGCATTTTCAGGTTTGTTTCATCATTGATATTCCTTCTTTTTAGTGTTCTATATTAAAAGGAAATACTAACTGTCGATGAGATTGTTATCCTCTTGCTTGAACATGAACCAAAGTATATAAATTTGACCTTTTGATCTGAAAGTATAAAAAAAAGTTAATTGGATACTAGTTTTTTATTTTTTTTTTGCAGTTGCATTTGTTGTATTTTCATATGTTTCTCAGTGAACTTCTAAACAATTCTTTTTTCATTAATTTATTAAGGCTTATTATAAGTTTCAGTTTGATGGTGCAAATTGTTTTCTTTTGTAATCCATCTGTTTCTTCTTTGGTTTAGGAAAGTTGAAGTGAATCCCTTGATAGCTGTTTCATAGGTTTGTTCCATTATTTTCCAGTACGTACTGGAATCACTATCAATAGCCCTCAAGGACTGTTTACAACCTTGCAATCAAATTAATTGGACTTATAATCTAATGTATGGTCATCTGGAGCATGAATATTGGAGGATTCATGAATGACTCTTCGGATGATGAATGTATGTCATTTAATATTGGTTCATGTATTTATTTAGATACATCTTGAGTATTCCCTATAAATACCCTATGTATTTAACAATTCAAAGATGAAGAAAATCAGAAGTAGTTGAACACTAACACTTGGACGCCAACATTTTTGAGTTGGCGCCTAGATTTGACCATCTAACAGACACGGCTAAAGGATCAACTTCTATGAACACCCTTAATAACTTATACAGATATTTGTGAACAATTAGGTTGGTGGCTATCATTTATCCTCCCTTTTTGTTGTTTTTTCCATGTACCCAATGCAGCTTTCATTTCAAAGGTTCCAAGCTGATGAACAAGGATGGGTGGACACAATCAAGTCAGTGCGATTTGGAGGAGCTGTCAGGATTAGTACCATGGATTGGCTTGGGCAATCTCAATATTTGCGTCAAACTGTCTTCTGGCCTTCCCTATCATCTGCAGTATCTGAGGTATACTATGCACATTTACCGTGAATTTTCCTTATTGAGCTTGGGCTAGTGACGGTTACGAATGTATTTTATTTCAAGAACCGTATAAGCAAGTGTTCGTGCATCTAGTTTTATAACAATGCACTTCGTATCTTTGATCTAAAAAGCTTCTGAAACAAGTCATCTTCTCCAAGCATGCCCTGGTCAACATGCTAGTCACCTACTGGAGTCATTTCCTCGATGGCACGGATGAATACCTGAAATCCATCCTCTACTCCACCATTCTTTGCCACTCCTCAAGCCGAAACAACTGCAAAGGTAGAGTCAACATCAAGTATTACATTGTGCCTGGCTACAAGAAGACCGGGGCCGCAAAATCCAATAAAGACAGGTCAAACATCAAGTAGCATTTTGTAACTTATTCCTCTTAGGTTATATGCTTGGTTAATATATATGCTTAGAACTTGTAAAGACAGGTCAAACATTAATATGCTTGGTTAATATATCCATCTACAGCACTCCCGCTTTTTCCTCTAAATATGATTTTCATTTAGCACAGAACTAATGCCAATTTTTTTATTTTGATGCAGTGTTTAAAGAGCTTGAGTAGAAGTTGGCCCTAAAGAAAACTTGTCAGTTACGATATAAACACACTTACGGTATGAATTACATGTATATATAACATTGACATATTATTTAGTACGAGATTTACATGTATGAAAGTTTTCATACAAAATTTCTTGATTGCCTACAACCCCAGGTGTGCTGATGACAAGTTGAAGAAGATGGCTCTAAGAGTGATAGCTGAAAGCCTTTCAGAAGAAGAGATTGCTGGACTTAAAGAAGCAATTCCATGCGATGGACACCAACAACAGCGGTTAGTCAATGATGAGGTTTTGTAAAACTTGTGTGTTTGAAAAATTATTGTCATGAAGTTAAGGATAACTTGTATGATACAAATTTAATTTGTGGATCAATATGTATACATTTTGTTTGTATAATATAAAGTTTTATTTATTTGTTAAATAGTCTTATTATAAAAATGATTGTGGTTGTGGATATTCAATTATATGTAAATTTTGAGTATTTTTTATAATTTTTGCTATTTAATTAAGAAAAACACTATTTTTTATAAATTTAAAAAGACAACGTTTTTAAGTAATAAAAGACAACGCTTAAAAAACAATGTCTTTGAGACCAACCACAACGCTTTTAAAGCGTTGTCTTTGATATGTGCATTTTTACAACAGCATCTTTAACAACGCTTTTTAAGAACGAATAGACAACGCTTAAAAAGCGTTGTCTTTGTGACCAACCACAACGCTTTTAAAGCGTTGTCTTTGATATGTGCATTTTTACAACATCATCTATAACAACGCTTTTTAAGAACGAAAAGACAACGCTTAAAAAGCGTTGTCTTTGTGACCAACCACAACGCTTTTAAAGCGTTGTCTTTGATATGACTTTCTACAACACCATCTACAACATCACTTTTTAAGTACATACGACAACGCCAAAAAAGCGTTGTTGTTTAGCTTTTTTCTTGTAGTGTAGAAATAAGAATCACATTAGTCAAATGTCTACATTTATGATAAATGTAGTTGTTCAATTAATTTATATTGTAGATAACATGGTGTGTGGTATCACACATAGAGGATCATGTTATCCTCACCATATAAATTATAAACAGTAGCTCACGACCAAGATAGAAAGGAACAAACCATTGGAAAATCGTAGTGTAATTAGGTATTAGTTTATCTTAACTATATAATTACACTAGTACACTTAGAGTGTATTGAGTAGGACCATTAGAGTCGTTTCTTTTTATACTGACTTTATAAAGGAACAAAGACATCAGTTATTATGAAAGTATGTGCTCTTAATCCTAATATAATTACAAGCACATATATTTGATATTTATTTCTTTAATTTATCAATGGGTGAGATTTAGTTCGATAAATCAATAATCTCGATAAGTTGGGAAATGATATCACTTATTGTGTGTTGTTGATTATAGAAGGAAGCTGTGTCCTAGTGATATAGGTTGATAATGTTCCCAAGAGGAGCTCATAAGGATTGTCATGTTAAACCCTGCAGGTGGACTTAGTCCGACATGACGATAAGGTTGAGTGGTACTACTCTTGGACTAAGATATTAATTAAGTGAGTTGTCAGTAACTTACTTAATTAGTTGATATTTGTTATCTTAAACACGGGGAGACTAACACACTCATAATAAGAAGGAGCCCAAAATGTAATTTGGGATTGGTGCAGTAGTTCAATAATAGTTCTCTAGTGGAATGAATTATTATTGATAAAATTAAGTTGTGTGTTCGGGGCGAACACGGGATGCTTAATTTTATCGGGAGACCAAAACCAATTCCTTCTCTCGATCCCTATCGTAGTCTCTTGTATATAGAGATTTATATCCACCACATACCCACCTTCTTACCCAACCTATAGGGGTCGGCCAAGCCAAGCTTGAAGCTCAAGCTTAGGGCCGGCCAAGCCTAAAGGTTGAGCCTTAAGGTGGTCGGCCAATTGCTTGGAGCCCAAGCTTAGGTGGCCGACTACATCATATTAAAAAGGATTTTTTATTAAAATTATTTCTTATGTGGATATCATGGTTTTAAAAGAGAGTTTGAAATTTAAATCTTTCTTTTTATAGCTTTCTACAAAAGATTAAAAAAAGATTTGAAATCTTTCCTTATTTGTAGATTGAAAGGTGGATTTTAATTTTGAGAAAACTTTCCTTTTTTAACCGTGTTCATGATTTAAAAGAGAGTTTAAAAATTAAATATCTCTTTTATAAGTTTCTACAAAAGATTAAGAAAAGATTTGATATCTTTCCTTATTTGTAGATTGAAAGAAGATTTTAATTTTTAGAGATAACTTTCCTTTTTTAAAATTATCCACATGTTTAAAAGAATGATTTTAATTTATAAAATTTCCTTTTTATAATCCACCATGAAGGGAAAAATTATTGGAGAAATTTTTTATAAATTTCCGGAAACAAATTAGGAAGTTTTAATTTTTGTTTTAATTAAAACCCTCCTTGTTTTGGGGAAATAAGTGGTCGGCCATGTAATAATGAAAAGGAAAATTGTTTTTAATTAAATAAATTTTTCATTTTCATGGTAAAAGAATTAAGGAAGTTTTTAATTAAATTTCCTTATTTGCCAAGACCAAGGATTATAAAAGAAGGGGTAGAGGCGCCTTCATGGCTAACGACTCTATTATTTTTCTTCCTCTCTTTTCTTCCTTGGTGGTGACCGGCCCTATTATTTTTCCCTCTTCCTTTTCTTTCTTCTTCATTGGCCGGACCATGTAATCTCATGGAGCTTGAAGATGGCCGGATTTTAGCATGGAGAAGAAGGAGAGAAAGGAAATATCCCTTGGAGCTTGGTGGTGTTGACCGAACCACATCTATTAATGGAATATTTGTGGTGGCCGAATCATGCTTGGAGAAGAAGGTGGCTTAGGTGGATTTACATCTCGATAGATTGTTGCCCACACAACTTCCGGGATAAGAAGAGGAATACGGTAGAAGATCAAGAGGTTATTTACTTACAAAGAAAGGTATAACTAGTAATTGTTTTCCGCATCATACTAGTTTTCTATGTATAAGTTATTTTTGGAAATACCAAACACAAGAGGCATATGATTCTAGAGTTTTCAGATTTGTTTCGAATTTGTGTTTCTTTTGTTTTATTTTTTGAATTTGTGATTCGATTGTTCTTTTTGGTTAACCTAGAGTTATTTAAGGAAATTAAATATTAGCTTTCCTTAAAAAGCTTTGTTTAGGCGGTAGTGGTTGCTCCCATATCCAAGAAGGCCATGTGCCTCGCCATGCAGTCCTGGAAGCCAATTTTAGAAATTAATATTTAATGGAATTAATAACATAGGTGGATTTGAATCAATAGTGTTAAGTTCCGCTTGCGATTCAAATCTCAACCATTAAGAACATATAAGTTAAATTTGGAATCAATGATGTTATGTTCCGTCTGCGATTCTTAATTTAACTTCTAAAGAACACAATAGGTTATTCAAGGAAAGGTTCGACACTTGTAAAAAAAAGTTTTGTACAATGGAACTGGTACGATTTTCTTAGGACTAACCGACAGTATCCTCTTAATTAAAAAGTGATACCCACCCATACCCACCTTCTTACCCACCTTAAGGTGGTCGGCCAAGCTTAGCTTGGAGCCTAAGCTAGGGCCGGCCAAGCCAAGGTTAGATGGGTCAAGTAGGTTGCCGACCCTAGTTTGAACCCAAGCATAGATGGTCGGCCACATAAAAAATTAAAGGAGCTTATTTTAAAATCTTTCCTTATGTGGAAGCCATGGTTTTAAAAGAGAGTTTAAAATTTAAATCTTTCCTTTTATAGCTTTCTACAAAAGATTAAGAGAAAGGTTTGATATCTTTCCTTATTTATAGTTAAAAGAAATATTTTAATTTTTGATAAAACTTTCCTTTTTTGACCATTCTCATGGTTTTAAAAGAGAGTTTAAAATTTAAATCTTTCCTTTTATATCTTTCTACAAAAGGTTAAGAGAAAAGTTTGATATCTTTCCTTATTTGTAGTTAAAAGGAAGATTTTAATTTTTGATAAAACTTTCCCTTTTTGTAACTATCCTCATGATTTAAAAGAGAGTTTTAAAATTAAATCTTTCCTTTCATAGTTTCTTCAAAAGATTAAGAGAAATGTTTGATATCTTTCCTTATTTGTAGATTGAAAGGAAGATTTTAATTTTGGAGAAAACTTTCCTTATTGCAATCATCCACATGATTTAATAGAGAGATTTTAATTTATAAAAGTTTCCTTTTATAACCAACCATGAAAGAAATTTTAAAGAGAATTTTTTATTTTAAAAATTTTCGAAAATAAATTAGGAAGTTTTAATTTTGTGTTTAAAACTTTCCTTGTTTGGAGCACTTGTAGGGGTCGGCTACATTAAGGGTTTATAAGGAAATTTTTAATTAAATTATCCTTCTTATACATTGGCAAGGAATATAAGAAAGTTTTATTTATAAAACTTTCGTTGTTTGCCAAGACCAAGGAATATAAAAGAGAGGGTAGCGGTGCCTTACCTAATAACATATCATCTATTATTCCTCTCCTCTCTTCCGTGGTGGTGGCCGGCCCTCATCCTTCCTCTCTTCCTCTTCTCTTCTTCTTTGGTGGCCGGATTTATCGGCTGGCACTACCACCATCCTTGGCAGGCGTTCACGATGTATTCCACGAGTCTATGCTGAGGAGATACGTACCTGACCCGACACATGTGCTGACAGATATCTCAGTTCCTATTCAGCCTGATGTCACCTATGAGGAGGTTCTGGTACGGATTCTGGACCTGAAAGAGCATTAGTTGCGGAACAAGACTATCCAGCTGGTTAAAATCGGATGGCAGAATCATTCAGACGAGGAGGCTACCTGGGAGCTCGAGGATACTATCCGAGCTCGATATCCCCATCTTTTTATTTGAGGTATGTGATAACTAGTCTGTCACGTCCGCTAATCAAATTGTACAAATGTATATTCACTGAACCCCTTAACTAAATGATAATGTTGTAGTAACGATCCCAGGATCGAACCTCGAGGAACCAACAGTAGGATGTAATCTTAAGATCGTATTTTTTTATTCTTATTTTTGGGGTTTTAACATATAAATGGGGGTTTTAAAGCTTTAAATCCAAATTAAGCAAATGAAATGCAAGTAAATAAGAAACTACACTACTGCTGAAATTAAAGCTAATTAAACTACAGAAAACTAAATTACTCACTAATACTTAACCCTAAGCTAAAGCAAGATTAATAACAACTTTAAAATCAATTGAAACTAAATTACTCCAAACATTTGAATTAAAACAATTAAGCTAAAAGAAAACTATGATTACTGAATCCAAATAAATCTACCAACAATAAAAAGAATGCATAAAAGAAACCCTAAACCATCTCAACACCAAACCAATCTTCTTGGCAACTTCTCCTTGCCGTCACACAAGGAAACAGCAGAGAACACTCCAACTGTAATCAGAGAAAGACAACCTCAGCAACTGAACTCAGCTCAGCCTTCACCAGCACCATCGGAGACCACTCCAAACGAATCTGATGAAGATCGATGCTGCCAACCTCAGGAAATCTGCAAATCTGCGACTGCAACCTCAGATCTGAAATGGAGCTGATGGTGGATGGATTGTCGTCGGGAATGGTCCAGAAGTAGTGGAGGAACGCCGCCAATGCTCTCGGATGGAAAACGGAACCATCGATTGGAGGAACACCTCAAAATCGGCAGCGGCAGAAGCAGAGGTTTGCGGAGCAGAATTCTCACCGCAGGACCACCTTTGAGCGAGCTCAGATGGTCGGAAGCTGGTCGCAAGCACTGAGAATGTCGTCGTCGATGAAGTTGCCGGAAAATTGATCTAGAATTCGAGATGGGGTCAGAATCTCGGAGAATGCCACGGGACGCGAAGAACAGCGCTGTGGAGAATCGACGAAGGCACTATAGCACTGTAGCTTCTCTTTTGAATCAGATCTGGATCTAATCGGACGGCTGGGATTGATTTGGAGCTAAATCAACGGTGAAAGTTTGCCCAAAATCTGATCTGAAGGTACTGATCTTGCTCTAGGGTCTGGATCTACTCTCCCTTAAGTCGGATCGACCAGATCATCACTGGATGGCTCAGATCTGCCTATTCTTGATAAACGACTCATAATGCTTCAAAGCTTGATCTTCTCGTTTGAACTCCGATTCGAGCCCAATTTCGGTCCAAATAGATCCAAATCCAAGATCCTTTGATGCCTACAAAATAAGAATCAAATATTAGCATCAAATAACACCAAAAATAATATAATTTATAATTAAGTACAAAATCGATACAATGCACAAAATATGATGTAAACATGATTTAAACCTATAAAATCAACATCAAACCATGCATATATGAATCAAAATAATGCAATGAAATCATGGTTATCAAATCCTCCACACTTAGTCTTCAACGTCCCGTGAAAGTAAAGAAAACTCAAAATCATCTCCATAGAAAATTCCCTAGCAATATCTAAAAGATAGTAAAAAGAATTTAACTAAGATCATCTAAAGATCACAAACAATCATGAATACAATCCAAACAATAATCAGTAGGTATGGTAGTTTTAATCCAATTGAAAAATTAATCAAGCTACATCTCACAAGGAATTTACCTATTCTAGCTCTCACACTCAAGCATGTATATAAGTGGAGCTCACTCAATGCAACTCACAACATTTCACTACCATAAGCTTGCTTATTTTCTAATTCTCCACCACTATAAGGCATAGCATACATGAATCAAAAGGATTTATTATCAAGAATAGAAATGGAAGCAAAAATAACAATGAAAATGAGTGAAATAGGCAAAAGAAAAGAATTCAATGAAATATATGAGAAGATGAGAGTATTTGAGAAATATACTTGATGAGTTGACCAATTTGATGTATAAAGAGATGAATACCATTTGTTATTACCAATTTAACATATCAAGCTAACCTCTCCTTCAATTTAACGACCAAGAAAGAATCTTGATACTCTATCTTCACCTTTGATACATTCTTTATGTGCCATTTTCAATTTTTTCTTTTCACTATTTTTCCATTTTTCCACTTAAATCCCAACATTTTGAAGCTTAACAATCTCACATCATGTAATAGAGAAGAGCTACCTCCCCCACACTTAAAATCTTGGCCGTCTCGGACAATGAAATATATTGTGCCATTTAGTTATTTGATGCATCTCTACTCACTGTTTTTCTTGTTTCCTTCATGAATTACACAACTTGTAGAATGATCACCATAATGCCACAGTTCTGGATTACTAAACAGTCTTCAAGGTGGAGTCAAATTCTCTAATATCTGAAATCTGAAACAAATTCAGAATTAGCACTAGGTAGAAAGATCATTCTTAAAAGTCCTTTCTAAAGATTCCAATTCACTGATTTAAAACTGATACAAAAACTGAAGTGTAACTGAATAATTCCAGATTCTACATGTCACGCCCCAGATGAGTCCCTGTCCGAAGAAATTTCGGCAATACCTCCCATGTACGGGTGACAATCTGAAGCATTTCTACATACAAGATATACATCAGCCACATTCGGCTGGAATATATACACTAAATATAAACAGCATAACACGCAGTTTAATATACTCAGCCTACCCGGCTGGACAAAAATGAAATAAACACAACCACGCAGTTTATATCATCAGCCCACTCGGCTAAAACAAAATAAATACAACCACGCAGTTTAATAAGCCTACACGGCTGAACGTAAACACACAGAAGCGGAAGACATAAAACGATACGAACGTAAATCTAACAACGAAAACTATCCTCGAGTGTGACGTAGGACCCAGGACTGGCAGCCGGCATCTCTCCAAGCATCCATGACTCATCTATCTGTTACCTGGCGAAAGAAAACCATTTTGTGGGGTGGTGAGTATTGGAACTCAGCGGGTAAGGAAAGAGATAGTGCATGAACATAACATGTAAGTAGAGAGTGAGCCAAGAGTATACAGTCTCATAAGAGGAATATCAGATACTATAATAGAACCAAAATAAATACTCATACCTGAAACCATATCCTAGGCTAGGTATAGTAGGTCAGAACTGGTACTAATCAGCTATAGTACTGCTCATAACTATAGAGGTAATAAGCAAGGTATATACAAATTTCCAATGACTAAACATTTACCATGAGAATATATCTCAACCCAAGTAAGCATATCAGCATATGTGAACAACAGCAGTAAGTAAGCAATAACAATATATATAAACAGCAGCAGCCAAAACAAATATAATAACAACAGCGTATGCACGGATGGTCACTCCCGCCCACCTCTCTGCACCATGACCCCCGTATGGTCGAGAGGCCGGGTCAGTGACAGACTGTACACCACTCCAGCTACCACTCACACGAGTGGCCGAGGGGACAGTTGCATAGTAGCTAACTAGCTACATCTGCGACGGGGTCCCTGCTGCTCGTAACACCAGCTATCACTCTCCATGAGTGGTCGAGTGCGGCACGACAGGACAAGCGGCATCAACTCCAGCTACCACTCTCTCGAGTGGCTGAGGATGCGACCCCTTTTTAACAACTCTCTCAACCGCAAGGGAGAATTGGTTGTTGACATGTATGCCATGACAGGATGCGAACAATGCAACAGTCATCATATATATATAAGCAGAAACAGGTATGCTACATGAAGCCAGCATGCTCAATATCATACATAAATAAGCAACAATCAAAGCATACAAACATGGTATCTAGTATCTGCTACTGATCATGAACAACAATAAGAGACTGTATAGATATGGAACGAATTTCTCAAAGATTACGTGGAAGTATCAAGCGCAGGAAATTAAGAGTGGAGTCAAGGTAAACAGTCCTTATCCAAAATAATTCATGCACTAAGGTCAAAGTACTAAAAGAAAACAAAGCAAGAAGCACCAGCCTTTATATGCAGATCGTGTCAACCGTCTTCAACCAACATCCTGCAAATCACGTGATGTACAATTTAGCTAATTTCATAACAACACTAGCTAAACCGAAACCCATTAATTATGAAAACACCCATCTTCCTAACAAACGCTAGCGGATGTTGGAAATTTTCAGCAATAAAACAACATATCAACTCCAGATTCTTCTACAACTATTCGAACACCTCAAAACGAAAGAATTCTGCTACAAACCAATCAAACACCATGTCATTTCCCTAAATTCTTCCACAGAAACCAATGAAACCAACACCGAATTCATCCTATAACCCTCTAAACCTGTTTAGCAAATTAGCCAACATGAGGAAACAGATACAACGTTAGAATCAAACAAAAGCACACAAATCTATCGAAGCGATCAGCCAACAGCAGCGAGACTAGCACATATTGTAACGCCCGCCCTCCCTGCTAACCCTAAGGGACGGGGCTACGATACTCCATGTACAAATTTTTCTTTTTAAAACAGCGGAAGACTTAAAATAATTTTCTTAGTTTAATAAAAAAAAAACTTTTCTTTTGTTTTTCTTTTCATCAATCCGAACTACACTATCATGGCATCAATAACATGATATCAAAATTAGTAGAAACATAACATCAAGTCACACATACGGTACTACAATTCATGATACTAAAGCATAGTTCTTTAAAAGTTTTTAAAGCAGGTTCTTATTTGGTTGCCTAGCCACTGCCACACACATCTCCTTGCCTCTCCTGCTGCTCCTTTAGCTTATCGAGCTTTTTCCTTTATCTGTGGTACAAGGAAAGTAAGCTATGAGCACTCATGGCTCAGTAAGTTCCTTTCCTACTCACTAAAACCGAAAATCATCACATGATCAAAGAATGTCTCAACATAACATGATCTCAACTAGTCATGGCATAACATATCATACTCTTTAAGCATATCATGCAACATAACAAAATCATAACTAGTCATGGTATATCATCTCTTAAAGCATAGCATGAAACATAACATAATCATATCTAATCATGGCATATCATAGTATCATCATAAGGTGGCATGGCATATCAAGCTCTTAAAGCATAGCATGAAACATAACATAATCATATCTAATCATGGCATATCATAAATCATAGCATCATCACAACATGATCATAAGGTATATGCAATATGATTTTGAAAACATGTATCCGAAAAACATGTGTATGTCTCATGATCTTTAAAACCATTTCTTCTTACATATATATATTTGAACATAATATCAACATAATCAGGGCCCCGACTTGTACCACACATAGATAAATCACGTAGATATGCGCGCTTCCTAAGTATATCCAAGGTAGCAAGTCTTGAATCATACTAGGAACTAGGTCCGGATCACACAGCCATAGACCTAGGGGCGTACTAAGGAGCCCATCCCTTTGTTTTTACTAGCCTGGATCACACAGCCAAAGGCCTAGGGGCTGATTAGGAGCCCACCCTTGGTACAAGCCTTACAAAGTAAAGTAGCATGTATAAAAATGCATCATTTAGTCACATAGCATATCATAGAAGTATGCATCACTTAGGCATACATTATGTCATAAAAGTATGCATCACTTAGGCATACATCATCTCATAAATAGTATGCATCACTTAGGCATACATCATGTCATAAAAAAGTATGCATCACTTAGGCATACATCATGTCATAAAAAGTATGCATCACTTAGGCATACATCATGTCATAAAAAGTATGCATCACTTAGGCATATATCATGTCATAAAAGCATGCATATTTTCACCACATAGTATATCATGAGAGCATGCATATTTTAGGCACATAGCATATCATCAAAGCATGCATATTTCTATCCACATAGCATATCATGAAAGCATGCATATTTTTAGCACATAGCATGTCATCAAAGCATGCATATTTCTATCCACATAGCATATCATGAAAGCATGCATATTTTAAGCACATAGCATATCATCAAAGCATGCATATTTCTATCCACATAGCATATCATGAAAGCATGCATATTTTAAGCACATAGCATATCATCAAAGCATGCATATTTTATATCCACATAGCATATCATGAAAACATGCATATTTTAAGCACATAGCATATCATCAAAGCATGCATATTTCTATCCACATAGCATATCATAAAAGCATGCATATTTTAAGCACATAGCATATCTTCAAAGCATGCATATTTCTAAGCACATATCATATCATGGAAAGTATAAATCACAAGCATACATGTTTAAGCATAAGGGTGTATCATGTGATTATACTATCATAAGAAACATGGTAACATAGTTAGCTTGGGTTCTAAGCTTCCTAATCCCTTGGGTTCTTATCATGGTCGAACCCCCCCCCTTTAGATCTCAATTTAGGTAAAAACAACCTCCAAGCATGTGGAACCCAAATTATCATCACATCAATTTCATAGGAAGCATTATAAGCATGATTAACTTGATTTCTAAGTTCTCCAAGTCCCTAAACTTCATGTGGCCGAACCCTATCAGGTGTGAAACAAGGTCCCAAATGTCATGAAAGCATGGAAACCTTAAACCATATTTATAGCATTTTTTTCCAAGTAACATAGTAAGCATATTTGAGCTAGTTCCTAAGTTCTTCAAGCCCTTAACATATGTCATGGCCGAAATTTAACAAGTATTCATTAGGGCCAAAAGCAAGCATACAAGCATGTGAACTTGAACTAACATCATGTATAAATTCATAATAAGGCATCATACAATGGGTATGGCCGAAACTTACCCTAGCCTCATTTTAGGTCATTAAACAACATATAGCATGAGAACTTTGGCTTTCTACTTATCATATTTCATGTAGAGTGACATGAGCATATTTAATTTTTGTTCTAGGGTTTCTAGGGCATCTATCCCTTCATGGCCGAAACATACAATGGTCCATTTAGGTCATGGAAAAATTTTACAAGCATGTGACACAATCAACATATTATTATATTTCCATAATAAGCATTTTAACACAATTGGTTTCAATTCTAAGGCCTCTAGGTCATTTAAACCCTCCTTGGCCGAGACTCATCAGTGTTTAAATTTGCTTCAAATAGCCTAAAAGCATAGGAAGTCATACAAGTTTCATAGCATGTATAAAGACAAGCATAATAAACATACATGTGAATTGTGTCTTAGGCTTCCTAGGTTTCTTTCCTTTTTCTTTTATTTTTCCTCATGGCCGAAACCTACCAATCTCTAAACTAGGTTTTAAGTGGCCTAAACCATGGAAAACCTAAGTAAGTTTCATGGAAAAAATTTCTAAGAACATCATATACCAATTTGGTTCATAAACAAGCTAGGACCCTTGTGATCTTACATGTCATATATCATATAACTAAATTCTCTATACCCTAATTAAGCATGAGAGCATTAAACAACTTTCATATCTTAATATCACAGAGGTCTTGAGCATGTTAAAATTTTGTTTAAGCTTTTCTAAGCTATCCATCTTATCATGGCCGAAAATCTTAATGAAGAGTTCATGAATTTCTAGCAATATTCAACATGCAATTCTTTAAGAGAACTCTATATTCTATCATATAAACATGGTTACTTAAATTTAAAGGTCTTCCTAACCCTAAGTTCTTTTCTTGGCTGAAACATATGAGTGGATTTCTTTTGGTTCCAAGTAACTTTCAAGCAAGAAAAACCAATAAAAGACCCTTAGTAATTCATGGAGGGAATCTTGTACTAGTTTGGTTAAACAATGATTTTCCTAACCTCTTTAAAATGTTTTTGGCCGAAATTCTAGGGTTAGGTACTCCTCTGACCAAGCATCATATAGGTATAAAAACCTGAAGGAAAACCTTCCTACATAGCATAGAAAAATATCATGAAATGAGGACTTGTTTAAACCTTCCTAGATTTGAAAACTCTTCTTTGGCCGAATTTTTCTTAAATTCTATTCTAGGTTTTCTAATCCACATAAAATCCGAAAAACACATAAAACGCCTTGTACCACAGGTGAGGGGAAGCTTACATCCTTTTCTCTTGTGGATCTAAGTTGTGGTGATGGAAGAAGTAGCCTCTTCTTCTAGTTCCCTTCCCTTGATTCCCTTGCTAAGTCCTCCTTGTATCTTAGGCTTTATTAGGAGAAAACCTTGGCTTGGGGCCGAAGATGGAGGAGAGGGGACTGAGGGTTCGGTGAGGGAGAGGGAGGATGAGGGAAAATGAGAGAAAAATAGAATTTTCCCTTTACATCATCTTTTTTTTTTTTTTTTTATATTAAGGGGGAAGAGGTAGCAAAATTGGTTTTTGCTTTCCTTCTCCTTTAACCCATTTTCTATTTTCTTTTATTTATTTTATTTTCTAATTTATTCTTATCATTTATGATGAGAACAAGGGGGAATGAATCCCCTTCATTCTCCATTTAATGTCACGGCAAGAGAGGGAAAAGAGAGAGAAAGGGAGGAAGGGAAGTTGCCTTTCTCTTGCTCTTTTCTTGCTTTCTCTTCTTAGATCTTTACTCCTATCTTTATCATGCATTCCCTTTCCTTGCTATCAATATCTTCTCTCTATCCCAATTGGTCTCTACTAATTAATTCTATAAATTATAATATAAGAGGTTCAAGGTTCAATCCTTGACCTCCTCTTCTTTTTATTTCATTTTATTTCTTTTTGCTTCAACTCACTTCTTATTATTTTTCTAAGGCAAAATCCCACATTCATATGCTTATCTTAAAAGCTTAGTGGGTGTTACACATATGAAAATCAAACCACTACTACCAAGGTCAGTTTTGGAAATCTGAAAACCTCCATGCCAATAAGACCAACCTCCCTCAGAACAAAACCCAACAAATCAAGACGAGACTGTGAGTCCATCTTTTCAATCAAGAACCATATGTAAACTAGTTGTAAATCCCCATCAGCTGCAACAGAAAATTGATAATTCCATCTTACCAAATCGAATACCTGCTGGATTCGTTGGGGCACATCGCGGAGACAAGAGGCAACAAAGGTGACGATCCAACGGTGGCAGCCAAACTAGAGCACGGCTCTAAGAGAATTGGGAGAAGAGAAGAGGGTAATGGTCGACTTTAGTAACCTATGGTGCGGCACGACTTGGCGTGGTCGGCGGCGTCGGATGCGGGGAAGAAGGATGAGAAAGCTCGTCCGCTGGCGTTGGCTGTGGCAAGAGGGAGAGATCGTCGGCATGTGCTCGCGTGAGGGAGAGATCCGATGGGGAGGGCGGCGACTGTGGCTTGAGAGAGGGAGAGGCCGGTGAGGGCGAGGGCTCGAGGACGAGGAAGGCCGGCTGGTACTCGCGTGGTGAAGGCTCGGGAAGGAGTTGGCGCAGTGTGGAGAGTTAGGGCACGGGAGTTTTCCTTTTTATAACTTAGGGATTTTCTAATTAAACCCTTTATCCATTCCTCAATTAACTCTCACCTCCGGGTATTCCAAACATGCTTTTCTCGAGCCCAGTAAAGCATCCCCTTTGATTATGTCATACGAGCTCCGAAAAATTCTCAGAAAATTTCTAAAAATTCCTAAAAATTCCGTTAAGGCTATTAGTCTATTAAACCTTATTATTTAATTATTATTTAGTTCGGTATTTTACATTCTCCCCCACTAATAAAAATTTGGTCCCCAAATTTACTACTCAACTCAGGGACTCTCATCCAAGGATAACAACCAAGCAACATACTCATATACTACTCCAATCAAATATCATGAACAAACCTCTAACCGTAAGAGATGACTCTGTGGGTTATGAGCTCACCCTATCAGCTTATCATCAATCTAGTTCACTACTAGACCATCCATCGCGAGTTCGAAACTCCTACTACAACAAAGCTCCATAAACACAAAATCTAAGGTACTGTAACCTAAATAGTAATATCAAGGACTCCTCATGTCCGTACAATAAACATACCAAAAAAAATAAGATCATTGGCACAAAGTCTGTAATCTAATCTTCAACTAAAATCACCAACTCCATAAATATCAAGGCATTATACTCTTTAAGTTACCATCAACATCAAAGACTCAATAATAGACTGTCAAGTCTAATATCCACTAATAGATTATCAAAGGACAACATATCACCATATTTGATTTAGTCAATGACTGACACAACAAATCATACATGGTATAAACAACTCATCAAGTAACAACAAGAAATATAAGATAATAATATGCCACATACCTCCTATAGCTTGGAGATTCCTCCCGTTGTCTGGTCCCAAAACTCGAAAGTCACATCGAGAAATCAAATTACAAAGGGAGACAAACAATCGGAACATCGAAAATCATAAATTGAACAAGATCGAAATCCGAAAAAACATAAAACCTCACATTTGACTCAAACCATGCTTTGATACCACTAAATTGGTATCAGACTAACTCAAAAAATCCAAAACGAAAAGCAAGTATCGTATAACTTGGCTCTGATACCACTAAATTGGTATCAGATTAACTCAAAAATAATCATAAATCAAAACAAGATCGAAACTGCTCGGATACCACTAAATTGTCACGCCCCAGAGGAGTCCCTGTCTGAAGAAATTTCGACAACATCTCCCAGGTACAGGTGACAATCTGAAGCATTACTACATACAAAATATACCTCAGCCACACTCGGCTGGAATATATATAGAAAATATAAACAACAGAACACGCGATTTAATATACACAGCCTACTCGGCTTGTAACGACCCAACTCCTGGGTACTAAGCTGTGAGCTGGACATGCTACATTAACTACTGAAGCTACTGTGCTGTACTGTGCGAAAACTAGGTAAAATAAAATTTCAGTAACTGACTCTATTAAACTGACAACTGGTACACCCATGCTGTTATAAGGAAAGGTTCAAGACCTTTCTGGTTGGGGTATATGTGCTAAGGAGGATACTTGACCACCCATCTGAGCTAGAACTCAAAGCTAACTTCCCAGCTAGCTGCTGTTCGATCCACGGATTGATCAAACTTGCCCTGCTTCTGTGCCCTGCTGGATCGGTCGGCAAGACCGATCCAGGTGTGTCTGGATCGGTCTGCAGACCGATCCAGGCACCTGGAGACGCAGGGATGCCTTCTGTTCGATGCTGGGTCGGTCGGCTGACCGATCCAGGGAGATACAGTAGGCTACTGTATCCATCTGGATCGGTCGGCTGACCGACCCAGGAAAAGGAATGGTACTGGATCGGTCTGCTGACCGATCCAGGTTCTGATAGTCTGAAACGAAATCAGAATTTCTGATTTCCAGCACTGATTCGTGCCAAAAATCACATACACAAGCTCTAGATACATGAAAAACACTCTAGCATGTAAATACTAACATTCTAAACATGATAAACTAAACAAGACATAGTTTACTAAGCTATAACACTTAGTAACAAGACTAAGTCATAAAACTAGACATGTTAAGTACCAAAACTGAAATAAAAGTGTATAGATCCCAAGGATCTTTATTCCAGACCCCTTGCACATACACATCATCGTAACATCGCCCTCCAGCCTCCGCTAGTCCACTTTTCTTTTACCGGTATCTGCAGTATAAGAAAAGTAGCATCTGTAAGCTAAGAAGCTTAGTAAGAAACCATCTACCTCACAAAAACATGCAACAATGCGATTATGTTTTTTTTAAAACATGCTGTTTGAAAACTGAACTGAGCATGGCAACATGGCATGGCATACAAACATGTACTGAACTGATCATGGCATACAAACAAGCTGAGCATAGCATACTGTATCTGAAACTAAGCATGAATACTGAACTGGTCATGCATATACATCTAACTGGTCATGAACTCAAATCATGAAACTTAACTGAGATAATTAACTGAAACTGAAACTAAGCTAGTGTTTCCATCACTGATTACATATTTGGAAAACTATATATAATAATAGATGAAAATACTAAACATACTGCTGGGGCCCTGACAACTGTACTTATTGTGCGCGCATCCCTACGAGACCCGGGATTGCAAGTTCCGAATCCAGCAGGGTTACTAGGTTATCTGAACCTAGGGACGACTGTGGGAGTCCAACCCATGGATATCTGATCCAAGTACAGTGCCATCTGAATAAAAGTAAAATATTGAATACTGTTTTATTTTACTTTGCTGTTCTAGGTTATCTGAACCTAGAGCTAGGTTATCTGAACCTAGGGGCTACTGTGGGAGCCCACCCAATGGATATCTGACCCATATAGCTGTAATAACTGATAATAGGCTGAATAAAATGTTTCTAAAACATTTTACATGCTGTTAGGATGCCTACTGGAGCATCCTTCTGAACTGGGCATTCTACCGAATGCTTGGTGTGCACTAAAAGCACCCCTAAAACTGAAAACTATAGAACTACTGAACTAATGCCAAAACTAACAAGCGAGAGCAATTATACTGCAGGTGAGGGGTTTCTTACCTCCTGTTCGTAATTTCTTACGATTCTATTCGTTAGGATTCCGGTGGAGATGATCTTCTCGACAATCCGCTCGCGTCTTCGCGTTCCTCTCGCGGAGAAAAACCTTTTTCGTGTTGGAGTCGTCGCCGGAAGATGTTCCCTTGACCCTTGGCTTGGTGTGCCGTGCGTGAGGAAGAGGGGAAGAAGGAAGAAGCGGCGGTGGTGTTGGGAGGGTTTCGGTGGAGAAGGATGTGCCGAACCAAAATAAAATAACCCAACCCCAACTTAAGTTTATATTTATATTAAGTGGGTATCTAGGCCCAACTCAAATATAAATATAAATGTTTCCCTTCTCTTTCAGTACGGCCCTGCTGGGTTCAACTGGTTACTAGCATTATCCCTTAAACCATAGGTCTCGGGTTCGATTCCCGCCTAAGCTATTTTGCGACTTATTTGTTTTTGCTACTTCCGGTACTCCAAAAATTATGTAAAAATATCCTAAAAATCTAGAGAAATCATAGGATATTGCTAAAATAAATTCGGAAATTTTTCGGGCTTTATAATCCCCCATACCTTATAAAAAGTTTGTCCCCGAACTTAAAATAATTCTGGGTACTTCTGTCTTATGCTGGCCTCTGTCTCCCAAGTCGCCTCTGTTGCTGTGTGATTTTGCCAGCTGACTTTGACTAATGGTACTTCCTTGTTCCGTAATTTCTTTACTGCTCGGTCTATTATCTGAATAGGCCGACTGTCATAGCTGAGATCATCACGGACCTGTACCAACTGGGGCTCAATCACCTGGGTGGCGTCTGGAATATGCTTCTTCAGCATGGAGACATGAAATACGTTGTGGACAGCTGACATCTCCTGAGGTAGCTCTAGCTCATATGCTACCTTGCCCACTCTCTTCGTGATAAGGTATGGTCCCACATATCTGGGAGCTAGCTTGCCCTTCTTCCCAAAACGCATGACTCCCTTCATGGGAGCTACTTTGAGGAAAACTGTATCCCCAACTGAAAACTCTAGGGGTCTGCGTCGTGTATCAGCATAGCTCTTCTGACGGCTCTGTGCTGTCTCTATCCTCTGGCGAATCTGCTGTATGGCTGCTGTGGTATCTGCTACTAGATCTGTCTGAAGCTCTAGTTCCTTCTATTCACCACTCTCATACCAGCAGATTGGTGATCTGCACCTCCGCCCATAGAGTGCCTCATAAGGTGCCATGCCGATAGTGGCTTGATAACTGTTGTTGTATGCAAATTCTGCTAGACTCAGATATTTGCACCAACTTCCCTTGAAATCTAGGGCACAAGCCCGGAGCATATCTTCGAGTACCTGATTTACTCGCTCCGTCTGACCATCTGTCTGAGGATGGAAGGCTGTGCTGAATTTTAACTGGGTGCCCATAGCTGACTGTACACACTTCCAGAAGTGTGATGTAAATCTGCTGTCTCTGTCTGATATAATGGTTCGTGGGACTCCATGCAGCCTGACAATCTCCTTGAGATACAACTGAGCTAGCTGCTCCATGGAATAGGATATTCTGATAGCTAAGAAGTGGGCTGATTTAGTCAACCTGTCGACTATTACCCAGATGGCATCAAAACCATTCGTGGTTCGGGGTAATCCCACTATGAAGTCCATAGAGATATCCTCCCACTTCCATTCTGGAATCTGGATCGGCTGCAGAACTCCTCCTGGTCGCTGATGTTCTGCCTTAACCCTCTGACAGGTTAGACAGATGCTGACGTATCTGGCGATATCTCACTTCATCCCAGGCCACCAAAATCGTTTCTTTAGATCCTGATACATTTTGGTGGAACCAGGATGCATCGCATAGGGAGTCCTGTGAGCCTCGTCTAGAATCTATTTTCGTAGTTCCTCCTGATCTGGAACACAAAGTCTGTCACCACAGTACACTACCCCATTGGCGGACACTTTGAACTCTCCACTTTCTGATTCTGCTAACCCTTGCTTGATTTTCTGGATTTCAGGATCCTGCTCCTGAGCTGTCTGGATATCATCAAGCAAGGTTGATGCTAAGGACATAGTGGAAAGCTGCCCGACTATAAGCTCGAGACTAAAAGCTGTAATATCCTTCCTTAGGGGTGGTGACATAGCTGCTAAAGATAATAAGGTAGCACTGGACTTCCTGCTGAGTGCGTCTGCTACCTTATTAGCTTTCCCTGGATGGTAGAGGATATCTATGTCATAATCCTTGACCAGCTCTAACCATCTGCGCTGTCGCATATTCAGATCCTTCTGAGTAAAGAAATACTTCAGACTTTGATGATCTGTATACACTCTGCACTAAGCTCCGTACAAATAATGTCTCCAAATCTTGAGAGCGAATACCACTGCTGCAAGGTCAAGGTCGTGAGTAGGATAGTTCCTCTCATAATCCTTGAGTTGTCTGGAGGCATAGGCGATCACCTTGCCCTGCTGCATCAGTACTGCTCCTAATCTCAATTTAGAGGCGTCACTGTAGATATCGAAGCTGTCTGTGTTTTCTGGTATAGCTAAAATAGGAGCACTGGTCAATCTCCGTTTTAGTTCGCTGAAACTGTTCTCGCAGTCCTCTGTCCACTGAAATTTCTTGTTCTTCCTGGTGAGAGCTGTCAGTGGGGAGGCTATCCTGGAGAAGTCCTTTACGAATTTCCTGTAGTAGCTTGCTAATCCCAGAAAGCTTCTGATTTCACTGGCGTTCCTGGGTCTCTTCCAGTTACTTACTGCTTCTATCTTGCTGGGATCTACCATAACACCATCCTTGGAGATGATGTGACCGAGAAAGGCTACCTGGTCTAGACAAAATTTGCATTTCGTGAATTTGGCGTACAGCTGGTTCTACTGAAGGATCTGCAAAACTGTCTTCAGATGCTCTGCATGGTCCTCCTGAGTGCCTGAATAGATAAGAATGTCATCGATGAACACGATGACAAACTTGTCTAAGTATTCTCTGAATACTCTGTTCATGAGGTCCATGAAAGTAGCTGGAGCATTTGTCACGCCGAAAGGCATGACTACGAACTCAAAATGTCCGTATCTGGTCCTGAAAGCTGTTTTAGGTATATCACCTTTCTTGACTCTAACCTGGTGATATCCTGATCTGAGGTCAATTTTAGAGAACACTGTGGCTCCCTGTAGCTGGTCAAACAGGTCATCTAGCCTGGGGAGAGGGTACCTGTTTTTAATTGTGACCTGGTTCAAGGCACGGTAGTCTATGCATAGGCGCATGCTTCCATCCTTCTTCTTCACGAACAACACAGGTGCTCCCCATGGTGAGTGACTAGGGCGTATGAAACCCTTGTCAAGTAGCTCCTGTAATTGCTCCTGAAGTTCCTTCAGTTCAGCTGGAGCCATGCGGTACGGTGCCTTGGAAATTGGATTTGTGCCGGGAATGAGCTCTATCTCAAATTCAATCTCCCTGTCTGGTGCTAAGCCTGGTAGCTCTTCAGGGAAGACTGCTGGGTAGTCACAAACGACTCGAACCTCTGATAGCTGTTGGTTCTGGTCCTGGCTGGTGTTGACTACATTTGCTAAAAATCCCATGCATCCTGAATCCAATAGCTGCTGTGCTTTCAATGCTGAGAGAAACTTCCTGGCTTTTCTCTTTGGTTTTCCTATGTACTCAAACTGTACTCCTGCTTCAGGTTGGAATATGACCTTCTGTTTACGGCACTCTATAGAAGCGCCGTATCTGATCAGAAAATCCATTCCAAAGATGACATCGTAGTCAGTCATTTCTAGCACTATCAGATCACCAAAAAGTTCTCTGTCTGCTATAATGACTGGCACTGCTCTGAGCCAGTGCGTAGATGCCATAATGTCTCCTGAGGGTAGTGTTGTCAGAAACTGACTATTGAGTAACTCTGGAGGTGTTGCTAATTTCTCGGCAAATGCCCTGGATACATAAGAGTGGGTTGCCCCAGTATCGAATAAGACAGTTGCATTATGCTGTAAAATACTGATCTGACCTGTGACGACTGTCGAGGCATTTGCTACGTCCTCTCTGGTCAGTGAGAAAATCCTGGCATTCGTGATAGCTGTGGGGGCTTCTAATCTGCCCTGACTGATCTGTGGACCATCTAAGGCAGCATATATCTGGTGTAGCTGCGCTGGCTGAGCTCCATACTGTATCGGCTGAGGCTGAGGAAGACTGTTCTTGTTCGGGCACTGCTTAGCCATGTGCCCTTCTTGTCCACATTCAAAACAACCTCGCGTACCCTTGCGGCAAACTCCTGGATGATGTTTCCCACAAGTAGCACACTTGGGATGTCTGGAATGTTTTCCAGCTGGCCCTCCTTTTGGGTCACTGCTTGCCTTGCGTTTCCCCTTCCAGTTGGAGCTATGTCCCTGTTGTTTCTGCTGAGTACCTGAGCCAGCTTGTCCCTTGGCCTATGTGAAAACCTGCTTCTGTTGGGTGATGCTGTGCTGATAGTGCTCAGTGATCAGAGCACTACTCACTAGCTCCTCTGTGGTTTGTGGCCTATGAACGCCACCAGCCACATTCATTGCGATCTCTGGTCTGAGCATCTTCAGCATCAACCTTACTCGTTCCTTCTCTGTGCTGACTAGTTCTGGACCAACCTGTTGAATTTCTTCACGGCTTCCTGAACTGATAGGTTGCCCTGACGAAATTCTGTAAACTCGTCATAGTGTCGGTTCGTGACTTGCATGTGAAAGAATTCCTCAAAGAATTCTTTCTCGAAGTTGGCCCATATCATCTAGTTTACTGGCCACTTCGATTTAATCCGCTCCCACCACATGCGTGCGTCTCCTGTTAAACAGAAGGAGGCACACTTCACCTTTTCGTGCTCTGGCTAGTCTAGAAGCTCCATCGTGCTTTCCAGTGTTTTAAACCATGCCTGAGCATCCCATGGTTCACTGGTGCCTGAGAAGTACTCGGGCTTAATTCTCTGCCACTGGATAAGGTAAGCTTCTCTCTTAGCCCCTGCTACTGGGGCTATTGGGACTGGTACTGCAGGCTGAGCTGGTACAACCTCTGTGATTACTGGAGTCGTGAGGTTCGGTACTGGAGTGATTGGGGGAGTAGTCTGCTGGTTAGCCTTTAAGGAGGCTATCTCCAGCTGCTGTTCAGCTAACTGCTGCTGTAGCTGAGCCACTAGTGCTGTAAGGTCTGGGGGAGGCACTGAACTGCCTGCCTCATGCTGGGGCTCAGCCGCTGATGCTTTCTTAGCTGGACGTCCTCGTACCATTTTCTAAATAACAGAGAACATATATAAATAACTAGGCTATCATGTTATAATGAACTACTGGTAACATGTTAAATACTATCACTGTAAACATGAATTAATTAACTACCAACATGAGAGCAAACATGAAAGCACATATAACTGATATGAAAGCTGAAAACAAAACTGAGTGAGAGATGTTCTTACTTGGAAGCTGTAGGCACAATGCTGATGTGTGTGTAGGAAGTAAGGAACTTGCTCTGATACCACTCTGTAACGACCCAACTCCTGGGTACTAAGCTGTGAGCTGGAGACGCTACATTAACTATTGAAGCTACTGTGCTGTACTATGCGGAAACTGGGTAAAATAAAATTTCAGTAACTGACTCTATTAAACTGACAACTGGTACACCCATGCTGTTATAAGGAAAGGTTCAAGACCATTCCGGTTGGGGTATATGTGCTAAGGAGGATACTTGACCTCCCATCTGAGCTAGAACTCAAAGCTAACTTCCCAGCTAGCTGCTGTTCGATCCACGGATCGATCAAACTTGCCCTGCTTCTGTGCCCTGCTGGATCGGTCGGCAAGACCGATCCAGGTGTGTCTGGATCGGTCTGCAGACCTATCCAGGCACCTGGAGATGCTGGGATGCCTTCTGTTCGATGCTGGGTCGGTCGGCTGACCGATCCAGGGAGATACAATAGGCTACTATATCCATCTGGATCGGTCGGCTGACCGACCCAGGAAAAGGAATGGTACTGGATCGGTCGGCTGACCGATCCAGGTTCTGATAGTTTGAAACGAAATCAGAATTTCTGATTTCCAGCACTGATTCATGCCAAAAATCACATACACAAGCTCTAGATACATGAAAAACACTCTAGCATGTAAATACTAACATTCTAAACATGATAAACTAAACAAGACATAGTTTACTAAGCTATAACACCTAATAACAAGACTAAGTCATAAAACTAGACATGTTAAGTACTAAAACTGAAATAAAAGCGTATAGATCCCAAGGATCTTTATTCCAGACCCCTTGCACACACACATCATCGTAGCATCGCCCTCCAGCCTCCGCTAGTCAACTTTTCTTTTACCGGTATTTGCAGTATAAGAAAAGTAGCATCTGTAAGCGAAGAAGCTTAGTAAGAAACCATCTACCTCACAAAAACATGCAACGATGCGATTATGTTTTTTTTAAAACATGCTGTTTGAAAACTGAACTGAGCATGGCAACATGGCATGGCATACAAACATGTACTGAACTGATCATGGCATACAAACAAGCTGAGCATAGCATACTGTATCTGAAACTAAGCATGAATACTGAATTGGTCATGCATATACATCTAACTGGTCATGAACTCAAATCATGAAACTTAACTGAGATAATTAACTGAAACTGAAACTAAGCTAGTGTTTCCATCACTGATTACATATTTGGAAAACTATATATAATAATAGACGAAAATACTAAACATACTGCTGGGGCCCTGGCAACTGTACTTATTGTGCGCGCATCCCTACAAGACCCGGGATTGCAAGTTCCGAATCCAGCAGGGTTACTAGGTTATCTGAACCTAGGGACGACTGTGGGAGTCCAGCCCATGGATATCTGATCCAAGTACAGTGCCATCTGAATAAAAGTAAAATACTGAATACTGTTTTATTTTACTTTGTTGTTCTAGGTTATCTGAACCTAGAGCTAGGTTATCTGAACCTAGGGGCTACTGTGGGAGCCCACCCAATGGATATCTGACCCATATAGCTGTAATAACTTATAATAGGCTGAATAAAATATTTCTAAAACATTTTACATGCTGTTAGGACGCCTACTGGTGCATCCTTCTGAACTGGGCATTCTACCGAATGCTTGGTGTGCACTAAAAGCACCCCTAAAATTGAAAACTGTAGAACTACTGAACTAATGCCAAAACTAACAAGCGAGAGCAATTATACTGCAGGTGAGGGGTTTCTTACCTCCTGTTCGTAATTTCTTACGATTCTATTCGTTAGGATTCCGGTGGAGATGATCTTCTCGACAATCCGCTCGCGTCTTCGCGTTCCTCTCGCGGAGAAGAACCTTTTTCGTGTTGGAGTCGTCGCCGGAAGATGTTCCCTTGACCCTTGGCTTGGTGTGCCGTGCGTGAGGAAGAGGGGAAGAAGGAAGAAGCGGCGGTGGTGTTGGGAGGGTTTCGGTGGAGAAGGATGTGCCGAACCAAAATAAAATAACCCAACCCCAACTTAAGTTTATATTTATATTAAGTGGGTATCTAGGCCCAACTCAAATATAAATATAAATGTTTCCCTTCTCTTTCAGCACGGCCCTGCTGGGTTCAACTGGTTACTAGCATTATCCCTTAAACCATAGGTCTCGGGTTCGATTCCCGCCTAAGCTATTTTGCGACTTATTTATTTTTGCTACTTCCGGTACTCCAAAAATTATGTAAAAATATCCTAAAAATCTCGAGAAATCATAGGATATTGCTAAAATAAATTCGGGAATTTTTCGGGCTTTACACGGCTGGACATAAATAAATAAAACATATAACATAATACAACAGCCCACATGGCTAGATATAAGCACAACCACGCAGTTAATAACAGCCCACACAGCTGAACGTAAACACACAGCAGCGGAAGACATAAAATGATACGAACGTAAAACTAACAATGACACTAACAAAAATACCTGTCATCACAGACTTGACCCAAAATTCACATCGACTTATTGAAAAACAAAATACACAAAATCAATATACCACCCCAAATGATAACAAAACTAAAATGAATCGAGACGAGACTGTGAGTCCATCTTTTCAATCAAGAACCATATGTAAACCAGTTGTAAATCCCCATCAGCTGCAACAGAAAATTGATAATTCCATCTTACCAAATCGAATACCTGCTGGATTCGTTGGGGCACAGCGCGGAGAGAAGAGGCAACAAAGGTGACGATCCGACGGTGGCAGCCAAACTAGAGCACGACTCTTAGAGAATTGGGAGAAGAGAAGAGGGTAATGGTCGGCTTTAGCAACCTATGGTGCGGCACGGCTTGGCGTGGTCGGCGGCGTCGGATGCGGGGAAGAAGGATGAGAAAGCTCGTCCACTGGCGTCGGCTGTGGCAAGAGGGAGAGATCGTCGACGTGTGCTTGCGTGAGGGAGAGATCAGATGGGGAGGGCGGCGACTGTGGCTTGAGAGAGGGAGAGGCCGGTGAGGGCGAGGGCTCGAGGACAAGGAAGGCCGGCTAGTACTCGCGCGGTAAGGCTCGAGAAGGAGTTGGCGCCGTGTGGAGAGTTAGGGCATGATAGTTTTCCTTTTTATAACTTAGGGATTTTCTAATTAAACCCTTGATCTGTTCCTCAATTAACTCCCACCTCCGGGTATTCCAAACAGGCTTTTCTCGAGCCCAGTAAAGCATCCCCTTTGATTACGTCATACGAGGTCCGAAAAATTCTCAGAAAATTTCTAAAAATTTCTAAAAATTCCGTTAAGGCTATTAGTCTATTAAACCTTATTATTTAATTATTATTTATTTTGGTATTTTACACTACATCACTGGAATTACATGCTCTACATCATGATACAAGATCTGAAGTTTCTGAAGATTTGCAAATGCCATTTGTGTCTTGGGCATCTTGAAGATTTGCAACACCTTGTATCACTTATGAATCAAACCAAAGTCTGGAACAAAAACAGCTCCTGGAAATAAATTCACAGCAAGTTTCATTTAGCACAAAATCATTACAAAGCTGAATTCTAGGGCCTACTTTTCAAAATCAGCATTTTCACTTTCTGAAATTGATAAATCACTTTTTGAATTCATTAGCTGTATATGCATTTCTATTGCATTGATGGAAAACCAATACAAGCTTTATTGAACATCTACAGCAGATGTGATTACAGCATTCTTTATAGCATGCTCAAACTGAAATCAGCAACTTTCACAATTTCCAATCTGTCATGCAATGTAGATCATTTTGACTTCCAAGTTCAAATTACTTTCCATGAATGAAGTATCACTGCCTTCCTTCATTCCTGCCTCTACATATTTCCAATCCTACTCTTCAATCACATTCCATCAGCTACATTTCCATTTCAGCAGCTCTAACAATTCAAAATCTGTCTATACAAACTAAATACAACATTTCAAATTCCTGCACAACAACAACCTTTGAATTAAGTTCCAGAGATTGTAAACTCACAAAGTTCCAACTAAATGGAAGCATTTACTAATGAAAAATTGTTATACGAATTAGCATGCATCATGCTTAATTTGATACTTTCATTTACATCTCTTATCAGAGTTTCACTCCTACTCCATTTAAAGTCTGATACCCAAGCTGCTGCAATCTTAAAATATCATACTTGAGTTTAAGAAATTTGATTCCAAAAGAATCCCTTCTTACTCCATGATGAGTTAATCTTGGAAAAGGATTACAATTAGCATGAGAGTATTTAGAGCTTGAATTCTCCATGATGACAAACATATCAACTTCAGCCCTTCCAAGTTCAGGATTCATCACATAAAAATTTAAATCTTGATGTTTGCATTCCCATTATATTGACTAAACAGATTAAACTCATCAAATTCCCTACAGATCAGTTCAAAATACCATCACTTCCTCAACAAAAATAGCTCTCACCGAATTAAAGATATTGCATAAGCTCTAGAATTCTGATTTCAGTTAAGATTTCCAGGTTTCAGTAGCTCTAGTTTGTTACAATTCGTTTTTAAGATTGGAACAGATATGCCACATAATTCAAGATAAGAATTGATTCTGTTTCCTACTGATTCAGATTACTGAATTCACTGGCAGCAATCAAAAGCTTACAACTTCACAGCGATGAACTAGACAGTTTCATTAAAAGGCAGATCTTACCACTTGAAATGATTAAATTTTCAAGAATTATGGTAAAAATCAGTTTCTTTGGATGAAATTCGCAACTCAGTACTCAAAGCTCCTCAGCCTTCCAGATCATGCTACTCCAATGAATTGATACACCCTTGATACCAGGTTACAACACTTATCAAAATCATGCAATGTTGCTTCTAAAATGTCTGCTAAAGTCAATAGCATTTAGTCTCAGTTTCTGAATTTTCTTGTTGTTCACTTACAGCAGCAACAGATTTTAGTTTCCTACTTGATTCCTTTCCTTTATACATTTTGATTTCTCATGGTCTCTGGACAGAATTCAAATCTAAATCTGATCTTCAGTAATTCCGGCAATTCAACATTTGAGTATGTTCATCACTAATCTATCATATCAACACACAAATTACTTGAAATTTATATTTCAAACTGATCAAAAATCAGAGAGTTAATCTCATTACTGATAAAGAAATCAAAGGCTCTGTTTAATTCTGTTTACAGCAGAGTCTTCACCACTTCACTAGTTTCTTATAAATCTTGAAATTTCAGAGATTCCAAATCCATATTCAGCAAGAAATCAAAGGTTTGCAGCTGCCAAAAGTTCATGGTATCCAAGAAGCTTCTAAGATCCAATTAAATTCTGCAACATTCAGAAATGCACTGATTTCTAAATTCTGATTTCCCATCATTTCTTGCACTGCAGATACTTAGTTTCAAAATTAAGAACTTAAAAGACTTTGTATCACTATTCTTTAAGATGCAATGAATCACTTCAAAATTGCTTCCCAACAACTACACACGTTCATTAAAATGTGCCTATTAATAGAGCACACTATCCTAAGCAATTTGAATAAATCATACAAAGAAACTCTTGTCACTTCCATGTCATGCTCAATAATCAACGGCAATTCTCATGAAGCCATCAAAAACCTTCAATCTCTTCAAATGTATACCAATCCTCCCCCACACTTAAACCTTTACCCATCTTAGCAATCTAACTCATCAAGCAATTAATCCAAAACTCTCAACGAAATAAAAGAAATATGACAAGCAAAGAGAATTAAGAATTAGAATGCTAGATGAAAATGTTCTTAGAAAATTGTGGAGAAAGAAATGGGAAATAATAATGGAATAAGAATGACAAATATCCTTTATCTCCATGCACACAAATGTTATTGTGACATTGAAAAGAAACTAAGCAAGTTCTAGAGTTTCAATTGCTATGAGTGCATGACACACAAAAGAAAATAATGATTAGGCTTAAAGTGGTCCTCTCTAGGTATTTTTATGCAATCAAGCTCAATTAATCAAATTGGAATCCACCACCAAATTAATCAATATCAAGCAAGAAAAGCATCCAATCATGTCAAATGACCTAAAATTGATGATCAAATTTAAAGGGACTTTTACCATCTTAAAAGTATTACTAAACAATTCATGGAAAAATTTTATTCAAATGGCATGCTATGTATACCAAACAAAATGAAAAGTATGGAAGCAAATATGGAAATAAAATGCAAAATGTAAAAACAAAGTGCAAATGCAAAGTATTAAACCAAAGAAACGTATAACGAATTTATTAACAAAGCATGAATTAAAATGCAAAAGAACGCAAAATTGGAACCAACTCCCCTTTAAATTCTCGGTGGTTGAAAAAGATCTAACAAAAGAAGCCACCCCGGAAGTGGAGTATTTGTGTTTCCATTCAAATTCTTCTTATTACTAATTTTTCTCTTCTTAGCTTTTTCTGGAGGTCTAAGTCGGTTCAGTTTAAGTACCCACTTCGGAAGCTTAATTTCTCCTACAAGATCAATAAAAGAAAACACCTCCAACACGCATGTGGGATAAAAAGAAAATAAGAGAATATTAGTGTGGGTAAAACATATATCAAGAAATGCATCACATCTAATAAAATCAATAAATGGTACCTCTATGAAATTCTCTAATGTATCACAAAAAATACTCACCTTGTCATGCCGAAAGGTACCTGGAGTGTTGATTGTTACCTCCTTATCATCAAATAACGACTCAACCTCTTGTTCTAGTGAAGGTTCAACTTCATGTAGTGATTCTTGGGTGCTTGGCTCCATAGCACAAGTCTCTACACTTACATCTTCAATTCTTGGTGATTCTTGAGGTAATGCTTCCAGTAAGCACTCCCCTACACTTAAATCATCTTCAACATTAATTCTTGTATCATTCACAACATCTAAAGCAACATCATTAGTAGAATCAGAAATTTGAACATCTACATCATCATCACAAATAAAACTAGAAAATTCTTGTGAAGAAATAGAAGTAGGGTCAGGCCTGACAGAATCTCTACTATCCATCTCCTCATTGCAGTTTTGTGCTTGTAACTGATTGATGGATAATGCAATCTAATCTAACTAACTCTGAATATTCTGTATCCTTGCAAATTGTTGCTCTTGATGTTCTCTCATTTGTTGCATAACCTCATTTCATTTCCAAATTGAATCTGTAAATTTTTCTTGTACTTCCTCATACCTATTCCGCTGCTCCATAGGTAGGTAGTACTGTCTCTCCCTCCAATCTCCAAAATACAGATAATATGGATCCATGGTCAAGTAGATTTCCTGTTCTTACACAGACAACTAGCAAATAAAATTAAAAGACTCAGGAATAAATAAAATCAAACACATGGATATATAAGCATGAAAGCAATCAAATAACAATCCTAAAATTACTACAATGTGTATAAGCTCCCTGGCAACGGCGCCAAAATTTGATAACTAGTCTGTCACATCCGCTAATCAAATTATACAAATGTATATTCACTGAACCCCTTAACTAAATGATAATGTTGTAGTAACGAGCCCAGGATCGAACCTCGAGGAACCAACAGTAGGATGTAATCTTAGGATCATATTTTTTTATTCCTATTTTTGGGGTTTTAACATATAAATGGGGGTTTTAAAGCTTTAAATCCAAATTAAGCAAATGAAATGCAAGCAAATAAGAAACTACACTACTGCTGGAATTAAAGCTAATTAAACTACAGAAAACTAAATTACTCACTAATACTTAACCCTAAGCTAAAAGATTAATAACAACTTTAAAATCAATTGAAACTAAATTACTCCAAACATTTGAATTAAAACAATTAAGCTAAAAGAAATCTATGATTACTGAATCCAAATAAATCTACCAACAACAAAAAGAATGCATAAAAGAAACCCTAAACCATCTCAACACCAAACCAATCTTCTTGGCAACTTCTCCTTGCCGTCACACAAGGAAACAGCAGAGAACACTCCAACTGTAATCAGAGAAAGACAACCTTAGCAACTGAACTCAGCTCAGCCTTCACCAGCACCATCGGAGACCACTCCAAACGAATCTGATGAAGATCGATGCTGCCAACCTCAGGAAATCTGCAAATCTGCGACTGCAACCTCAGATCTGAAATGGAGCTGATGGTGGATGGATTTTCGTCGGGAATGGTCCAGAAGCAGTGGAGGAACGCCGCCAATGTTCTCAGATGGAAAACGGAACCATCGATTAGAGGAACACCTCAAAATCGGCAGCGGTAGAAGCAGAGGTTTGCGGAGCATAATTCTCGCCACAGGACCACCTTTGAGCGAGCTCAGATGGCCGGAAGCTGGTCACAAGCACTGAGAATGTCGTCGTCGATGAAGTTGCCGGAAAATTGATCTAGAATTCGAGATGGGGTCGGAATCTCGGAGAACGCCGCGGGACGCGAAGAACAGCGTTGTGGAGAATCGACGAAGGAACTGTAGCACTGTAGTTGCTTTTTTGAATCAGATCTGGATCTGATCGGACGGCTGGGATTGATTATGAGCTAAATCAATGGTGAAAGTTTGCCCAAAATCCGATCTGAAGGTACTGATCTTGCTCTAGGGTCTGGATCTACTGTCCCTTAAGTCGGATCGACCAGATCATCACTGGATGGCCCAGATCTGCCTATTCTTGATGAACGGCCCATAATGCTTCAAAGTTTGATCTTCTCGTTTGAACTCCGATTCAAGCCCAATTTCGGTCCAAATAGATCAAAATCCAAGATCCTTTGATGCCTACAAAATAAGAATCAAATATTAGCATCAAATAACACCAAAAATAATATAATTTACAATTAAGTACAAAATCGATACAATGCACAAAATATGATGTAACCATGATTTAAACCTATAAAATCAACATCAAACTATGCATATATGAATAAAAATAATGCAATGAAATCATGGTTATCAGTATGTGAGTTAATTAACATTCAACATTTATACTTTTTACCTGTTGTTAGTATTTACTGATGGTAGATAACGAAATTTGTGGACCATGTTTTTATTAGTGGGAAAGAATGTAAAATACCGAAAATGGGTGAAACACCTTAAGGGAATTTTCTAAAATTTTTAGAAATTTTTCGAGAATTTTTCCAAGCCCGTATGAACGAGTTTACGGGGATAAAAATGGGGCATCGAGAAAGCCTATTTTGGCTACCCAATTTAAGCAAGGAAAAGTTTGATTTTATTTATTCATTTTCCTATTTTCTTTTTCTTTCTCCCTACACGCCGTTTCCCTTTTCCCCCACAAACCTGCGCGTGCCCAGCTTCTTCTCTTTCCCTCACGCGAGCCCTAACCGGCGCCGCAAACCGCCGGTTCCTCCCTCTCCTCTGCCGACGCCGACGACGCCAGGGACCAGAGAGCCGCCTCTCCTCTTCGCTGGCCGACGCAGACCCAAACTCCTATCTTCTGTCTTAGCATCGTCTGGCATTCTCCCATCTCTGCCGACGACGCCACTTCCTCTACCCGATGTCGGCATCACCAGGAAGCTTATCACGCCAGAGCCGGATGTCGATCTCCTCTTTCCTTCCCGAGCCGCACCGCCAGCTGTATACTCTTCATCTCACGGCGCCGCCCTAACCTTGCCGAGTCCAGCCATCACCGGAAAGAAAGATCATCACTAGCCTCGTGTCTCTACCCTATAGCGCCGCCGCCTCCTCTCTGCCCTCTTCCGATCCGGAGGGTTTCCTTCGTGCTGGCACAGAGCCACCACAGTGAACCCTTTGCCGAGTGCTACAGCCAACGCCCTCCTCTCCTCTTTCTTAATCGTGCCCTAGGTTCATTTTCGGCTTAGGGTCTACTGTGTCGTGCCCTAGCTTCGGGCTTCCCCTCCTCTTCACAGTAGTGGCGTTAGGGTAAGGTGACAGCAAGGTGAGTTGGGTTGTTGTTGGATCTGTGATCTCTGCTGCTTGATTTTTCTGTTTCGGTTGATTCCAGAAGAAGAGGGAGGTTCATTCTATGGATTCTTCCTGTCGCTGATCACTGCTTTCTCCTTTCTTGAGGTTGTGGAGGTCTCAGAGTAACTGAGGATCTGTTGAAGGTGATCTTGGTTCCAGTGGTGTTTCTTGCTGGCAGCACTCAAACCAGCATCAACAGTGGTTTTGGATCAAGAGCAGAGGTTTGAATTTGAGGTAAGGAGTAGGGAAATTGATCTTAGTTGTAGATCATGGTGTGATTTGATTTCTAGATAGTGATACATATTGTGAATTAGGTTTATATTTGTGTGTTGATTAGGGTTTTTTCTCTAATTTAGTGTTAGAGATTTTATTTAGCTACTTATTTGAATTTAGCTAAATAAAATATACACATTGATTGGCACAGGACTTTGACGCGAGACGAGCGTCTCGACGTTGGATTTGACTGGATTGGACCTGCTATTTGAGGCGGGTACCTTGACTTATCTTTGATAATGTCATGTTGATATGTTTAGTAGGTTATAACCTTTAGTAATGATTATGTTTGTCTTGGCTTCGGTTGGTCACTACCCGATACCTATTACATGCTTGTTTTGTTTACGTATTATGCACTTTATGTTAGTACCTACCTGATTATACATGCTTATAGGGGTAGTGACACAACCATGTATTTATTATGTTCAGGATCTAGGTTTTTATACCTTATATGATCTGTGTACATTTGATTTGGTTCATTATCCTATGGTACACATTTTATATATATATGGATATTGCTATTCTGTTTAGGATTTTACCATGCTTAGTGTTATGCATTATTCGCATGATTGCATGCTGCGCGATAGTCTGCTCCATTATTGTTGAGCACATCGCCAGTTTCATCTCTGTCGGTGCTCCGCTGGTCCGCTCATGGGTAGCGTGACGTAGCGTGGTAGCACATCAGTTTTGCTCTGTCGATGCTCCGTTGGTCCGCTCATGGGTAGTGTGACGCAACGTGGAAGCACGTCAGGGATCCCTCCCCGTCATCGTGTACCGGGAGATGAGAGCATTGAGCTCCCCCACTTATGATTTGGGGTAGGAGGATAGGTGTACTCCGACAACATCCCGTCCACTCGGTCGCTCATCAGGAGTAGTGACGGCATAGTGCATGATTGTCACAGCCCTACCCACTCAGTCCCACCATTGTGTGTGAGATGTCTGACTGGAGAGTAGGGGTGACCAGGACATGTCATTGCCATCGTACGCATTGATGCATTTATTGCTTGTGTTTGCTGCATTTTATTTGCTGCATTTTAGTGGATGCATTTGTTTGACATGCATACAGGATTTATGATACTCTCGGTCTAACGACCTGCCTATTCTGATAGGAGGCCCTGGTGAGTACAGTTCTCTTCAGCCCTTTTCTATTGTGCATTTCCAGCTTTTGTCTAGGAGACTGTACTCCATAGTTATTATTATTTGTTATAGTTTACTATACATGTCAACTAGGTATCTGCTGAGTTGTTGAACTCACCCCCGTGGACACTATCTTTTTCAGGTACCTGGTTGTTTATGGAGTCATTTGGAGTATCTTGCCTGCCGGTTCCCACGTCACATCAGAAGACTTACCGTTTCCATTTATGTTTTATTTGTTTTATGTATCAGTGTATTTAGCTTTGTGCTCCGGTTTTGTTTCTGGAGTGTTGTTTTGTTGTGTGGTGTAAGCCTAGTCGGCTAGCAGTCTTTGTTTTTAATTAGTTTGTATGTGTTGTCTATTGTATATCCATTGTGTTTGGTTTTGGTATAGCCGAGTGGGTTGTTAGATTTACATATAACTGTGTGGTTGTGTTTTTATTGTATCAGCCAAGTAGGCTGCATATAAACTACATAGTTGTGTGTATATTCCCACCGCCTGTGGCTGAGGTATATTGTGTCTGTAGAAATGGTTCAGATTATCACCCGTACAGGGGAGATGCTGCCAGAATTTTCTCTGGCAGGGACTCCTCTGGGGCATGACATTGGATTAACAACCGTCTTGGTTGTAACAACCGTCTTGCTGAAGGGAGGCACTGGGCGTAAGCCTAGTTTGAAATATATTCGGATTTAGGATAGTTCAGCACATATGCCGAAGGGAGGCACTGATAAGTTGGAATCATGTACAGAAGTTCGCTTGTTTGTGGGTTATCCTAAAGGAACGAAAGGTGGTTTATTTTATAGTCCTAAAGATCAGAAGGTCATTGTTAGCACCAATGATCGATGTTTAGAAGAGGACTATGTAATGAACCACAAGCCCATAAGTAAAATTGTTCATGAAGAAATAAGAGAAGATACACCTACCTTAGTACCAATGGTACAAGATGAGATACCACAAGAAACTGTAACACGTGTCACAAATGATGCATAATTACAAGTAATGTCTCGTCATAGTGGGAGGGTTGTTAGGTAACCTGATAGATTCATGTTTTTGGGAGAATCTTCAGACTTGATCCATGGTGAACATGAACCTGATCCCTGGACATATGATGAAGCACTCCAAGATAAAGATGTAGCTTCGGTCTATCTATGGACTGAAGCAAGCTTCGAGATCTTGGAACATCTGGTTTAATCTTATGGATTTTTTAGTGTCCTGATAAGTCTTGTGTATACAAGAAGAGTGATGGAAACATGGTGGTATTTCTTGTACTATACGTAGATGACATTTTGCTCATTGGTAATAATGTCAATGTTGTCAGACGTAAGGGTATGGTTGCCCAAGCAGTTTGATATAAAGGATTTGGGAGAATGTGAACATATTCTTGGGATCAAAGTAATAAGGGATCGCAAGAAAAGAATGTTGTGCTTATCCCAAGCTTCATAGATCGATACTATTCTAGCTCATTTTAGCATGAAAAACTCCAAGAAAGGTTTTCTACCTTTTCGGCATGGAGTACCTTTATCTAAAGAGATATCTCCTGAAACATCAAAGGAAATAGAGGACATGAAGGCAGTTCCTTATGCTTCGACTATAGGAAGCCTAATGTATGCAATGCTATGTACGAGGCTAGATATCTATTTTACCGTGAGCATGATTTACAGATATCAAAGTAATCCAGGACAGAGACATTGGACTACCATAAAGCATATATTGAAGTACTTGAAAAGGACTAGAGATTATATGCTAGTTAACCAGGCAGATGATTTGCTCCCTGTGGGTTACACAGATTCTGACTTCCAATCAGATAGGGACAATAGTAAGTCAACCTCGGGGTATGTGTTTACTTTGGGAGATGGAGTCATAGCATGGAGGAGTGTTAAGCAGAAATGCATTTCGAACTCTACCATGAAAGTTGAGTATGTGGCAGCCTCTGAGACAGCCAAAGAAGTTGTATGGCTCAGAAACTTCTTGATGGACTTAGATGTGATTCCTGATTGCCCAACATTATCATAATTTATTGTGATAATAGTGGTGCGATAGCAAACTCGAAGGAACCACGAGCCCATAAGGTAAGTAAACCCATTGAGTGCAAGTACCACCCAATATGAGACATCGTAAAATGAGGAGAAATTATTGTTGCCAAGATTGCATCAGCAGATAACCTGGATCCTTTCATTTAGGCCCTTCAAGTGAGAGCATTTGATAGGCATGTTGAGGGGATGAGAATTAGATGGATGGCAACATATATGGAAACATAGTCTTTTAGTATAAGTGGGAGATTATTAGGATGTATACTAAAAGACTAACTTTTTGTATGAACATTTATTTTGTAATAAGAATCACATTGGTTAAATGTCTGCATTTAGTTAAATACAATTTCCCATTTAATTTATATTATAGATAACTGTTGGGAATTTCGGGCCGGAATAACCGCTTTTTCGCGTTGCGGAAACCCCGATTCCCATGCCACCGGATCCGTGCGAAGTAAAATTTTCGAAAAACATTACGAGTACGAGTTTCTTATGCTAGTTCTAAACTAGATCTACAAGGAAAAGGAATTTACCCTCGATGCGATGCCCTTCGCAATCCCGCTCGTCCAACGATTCATCGGATCTCGAGATCGTCAAGTGTACGATCCTCTAGAATTATCCACACGAACAAACTAGGTGGAGAAGACCAAACAAAGGTGTGCTAGCACCTTAGATGGTTCGGCCAAGGAGGAGGAGAGGGAGAGGAGAATGAGAGCAAGGAAGAAGATGGAATGAATGTCTTGAATTGCATTCACTTGCAATTCAAATGTGGGCGGCCACTATTGGAATTGTAACCTCCATTCTCATTTAATGTGGCCATTAAAGAGGAGATTTGTAACCTCCATGAGGTGGCACACACATGTGCTAGCCTTGATGATGTGGCACATCATCAATGATCCTCCTAATGCCAACTCATAAATGAGGCGGCAAATGGTGAAATCAAACTTGACCTTTTATCTTCCTTCTCAAGTCAAGTCAAACTTGACCAAATCTCTCTCATGGTTGATCTAATCTAACCATTTGATTCAAACCAACTTAATATAATGAATCTAATTCATTTAATTAAATTGATTCAATGAGTCATAATCTAAATTAGACTCATTAAACACATGAATCAACTTGAGTCCAACTCAATTAGTTCAATTAGGATTACTCTTAATCCAATTTGATTCATCACATTAATCTAATCCTCTTGGTTCATCATATGAACCTAATCTACATCTAATTGTCCTTTGTGTGTGACCCTATAGGTTCTTATAACATTGGCAATGCTCCTAAACCAATTTAGAAGCATAAGTAATGAGCGGTATCTAGCAACACATCATTACTACCCAAGTTATAAGCATGTTGATATCCAACATCACCTTGTGACTACTAATTGTGACTGTTGGAACCCCAAGGTTGTTTTGGTGTGATCAACAAGTTAAGTTAGGTCCTGCGTTATTTCTAACCTTGTGTCTAAGTGTGCAGGAGCTTAGGAGCACAGGTACTCGAGCGGAAGATGCAGCTAGCGAGAAGGACGGCACGCTGTGCGTCCGAGGGACGAGGTGCTGCGGAAGAGTACACCAGCGGACGAGAAGGAAGTGCGCGCGGTGGTTTCGAGGTACGAAAGCCGGAGCAGAAGATTGCTCGGGGAGCAAGAGACGCAGCTAGCGCGAAGGTCGGCACGGGGTGCGACCGAGGGACAAAGTCTGCGGATGAGTACGCTGGTGGACGAGAAGGGACACGCGGCAATTCCGAGGGACGAGAAGCCGGAGGGAAGCACGCTCGAGAAGACCGGAAGATGGGTTCGGGTGAGCCCTATTCCGGAGCTGGAGCAGAAAGACCCGGACCAGAGGCGAGCTGAACCGGAGAAGAGAGCACGGACCAAAAGTCAACTGGGTTGACTTTTGGCTCCAGGGCGCCCGGAACTGTCCGGGGCGCCCGGAGCTGTCCGGGGCGCCCGGAACTGTCCGGGGCGCCCGGAAGTGACTTTTTCACAGGATCGAGCTTTGACTCGATCCAACCATTGGGGGATAAATTTTATCCCCCCCAGGGCGCCCGGAACCCTTCCAGGCGCCCCGACCAAGGCTATAAATATAGCCTTGGTCCAGAAGCTTTTCAACAATCACGATCATTCTATTTCCAAACACTTGTATGCTTTAGTTGTAGTTAAGCTTCTGTTTTCTGTGCCTAAACGCTGTAAGAGGCTTCTCCGCCTGAAGGAGTTTTTGAGCTTAATCTTCCTTGGATTAACAACCACATCGGTTGTAACCAAGTAAACATCTAGTGCCTCATCTTTTCTTTTATGCTTTTATTTATCTGCTTAATTCATTTTACAAGTGTTAGCTTAATCGTTCGAGGAAAGGTTGTTTGTTTTTAATTGACAGGTTATTTACCAACCCTTCTAGCCGGCCCAACGGTCCTACAAGTGGTATCAGAGCCGAGTACGCCTCAGAAGGACTAACCGCCGTCTGAAGCAACAAAACAATGGCCGGACCTAGCAACTACCCACCAGCATTCGAGGGGGAGCTTTCTTCATGGAAGCAACAAATGAAGGTATTTCTTAACTCTGATATTGGTATTTCTCTAATAATGAAAACAGGTTATGAAGCACCGAAAGACACGAACGGAGAGAAAATCGGCATACGCCTCTGGAACGAGAAGCAACGTGAAGAGTCCATGGCGAATGCTCGGGCAGAGTTTCACATTCTAAGCGCAATACCAACTAAAGATTTCGACAGAGTCGGAGAGTACAAAAGAGCGAAAGAACTTTGGGAAAAGTTCTTAATGCTCTACGAAGAACCGGTTGAAGTCGTCTCCTCAATAGACATCGAGTCGTCATTAGAAGAATCCGAGACGGAAGAAATTACCAAGACAGCCCCATCAGCCGAAGTACATCCCGAGATCGATGAAGGGGGAGAATCTTCGAAAGAAATTAATTCAACAGGAGGAGAACCAACGGCCGACGAGGTAAGTATGGTATGGCCTCTACCCTCTGAACAACTGATTCAATTAATCAAATTACCTGAAGATTTTTGCGAACCAAAATTTGAATTATCGAAAGAACTTTTCGAATTAGAAAATCTTCGGTCGAATAATTGTTGCAAATTAAAAAATATTTTTACGAAAGAATTATGCAACTTAGAAATATTATCGAAATTTTTTTCCAGATCTAAAAATTTCGAATTACAAATTACTTTACAGAAAAAGTTTTTTGAATTAGAAATTGATTCATCAAACAAAATTTTCAGATTAAGAAATCTATTATTAATAGATTCCTGCAAACTCTTATTGTTAAAAAATTCTTGCAAATTACAAAATATTCCTTCAAACGAATTTTGCACATTGCCAAAAGAATTTTTTATATTGTCGAAAAATTTTATCAAGTTAAAATCTATGCTATCTGAATATTTCTGTGAAATTGAGATTCAAAAAATAATAGAAATTAACATGATACAAATTTCTGCATGTATAATCTTTGTGGCGTTAAATCTAAAAAAGATTGATTTAAGAAATTATGATAAGTTAAAATGAAAATTTAAAACTTTCTGATAAATAGAATTAAGAACTATATAAATAAATAAATGCATAGAAAATTTCTTTTAATGTTATCAATTCTCTTAAAATTTTCTTGCATAAATTTTTCGGCTTAGAAAGTTTTTAATTATTGATGATGAATACTTGAAATTTTTTTTTAAACAAAAGTTATTTCTTGACTTAGAAATTTGTCTTGACTTAGAAATATTTCCCTGAAAATTATTGAAATATATTTTCAAATTTTTTTTAATGTCAACCCTTAGATTTTAGTTGTTCCCCATTTTTATTGTGATCAAAGGGAGAGAAGGAAAGTATAAGTCTAGGGGGAGATAGAAAATTGAAAATTAAAATTTGGAATGTTTGAAATTTAATTTTTTCTATCATGTTGCATGTTATTGCAATAAACTGTTTAATTTCATATCTATTGTTGACCCTAGCTTAACTTGGGTTGATCACACCAAAAAGGGGGAGATTGTTCCCCATTTTTATTGTGATCAAAGGGGGAGAAGGAAAGTATAAGTCTAGGGGGAGGTAGAAAATTGAAAATTAAAATTTGAAATGTTTGAAATTTAATTTTTTCTATCATGTTGCATGTTATTGCAATAAACTGTTTAATTTCATATCTATTGTTGACCCTAGCTTAACTTGGGTTGATCACACCAAAAAGGGGGAGATTGTTGGAACCCCAATGTTGTTTTGGTGTGATCAACAAGTTAAGTTAGGTCCTGCGTTGTTTCTAACCTTGTGTCTAAGTGTGCAGGAGCTTAGGAGCACAGGTACTCGAGCGGAAGACGCAGCTAGTGAGAAGGACGGCACGCTGTGCGTCCGAGGGACGAGGTGCTGCGGAAGAGTACACCGGCGGACGAGAAGGAACTGCGCGCGGTGGTTCCGAGGTACGAAAGCCGGAGTGGAAGATTGCTCGGGGAGCAAGAGACGCAGCTAGCGCGAAGGTCGACACGGGGTGCGACCGAGGGACGAAGTCTACGGATGAGTACGCTGGTGGACGAGAAGGGACACGCGGCAATTCCGAGGGACGAGAAGCCGGAGGGAAGCACGCTCGAGAAGACCGGAAGATGGATTCGGGTGAGCCCAATTCTGGATGTCAGAGATCACCCAAGCTAGCGGAGCCGGAGCAGAAAGACCCGGACCAGAGGCGAGCTGAACCGGAGAAGAGAGCATGGACCAAAAGTCAATTGGGTTGACTTTTGGCTCCAGGGCGCCCGAAACTGTCCGGGGCGCCCGGAAGTGACTTTTTCACAAGATCGAGTTTTAACTCGATCCAACCGTTGGGGGATAAATTTTATCCCCCCCAGGGCGCCCGGAACCCTTCCAGGCGCCCCGACCAAGGCTATAAATGTCACGCCCCAGAGGAGTCCCTGTCCGAAGAAATTTCGGCAGCATCTCCCCTGCACGGCGGACAATCTGAAACTTCTACATAACCCATATACCTCAGCCACAGGTGGCTGGAATAATAACAATAAATAAAAACAATCACCACGCAGTTTATATAGATATTCAGCCTCTGGCTGTCACAACCACGCAGTTAATAATAGTAATCACAATACTACACTGACTCGAAATCCACCCTACTCCACTACACTCGTAAAACTCAAATCCGACGAAACTCACCTCTTCTGCCGTCCAGGCCGGCATGTAGTAAAAACATCTCGAATAGAACATCCATCAATATCAAAAGAAAAACATACGATGTCCAAGTATCCAAATAACCAAGTACACACATAAGCAAATAAAAACCAAACCAAATGGTAAATAAATCCTTGAGGTCTGCAGGGATCTAGCACTACGTGCAGTGAGGACTAGCGACTGGAACTCCCTCCGGACAGCATCAACTTGAAAATAACAACAATGGAGGCGTGGTGAGTCCAACACTCAGCAGGTACAATTGATATGCAAAGTAAAGAAATAACACCTAGCACTAATCATGCGTACATTCTCCTGATAAGAAAGATAAAAATGCATCTGAAGTAAACAGGAGAATACTGTACTAACCAGGTCCTGAGTATAAGGTCAAACAGTCCGAGGGATGGGGAAATCCTATATGCATGTCAAACATAGGTATCCAAACAATATGCAGCATATAAATGCAGCAAACACAAACACAAGCAATAAATGCATCATGCATATGATGCCAATAATGCGTCCTGGTCACCCCTGACGCCAGTCGATCATCTCACACAATAGTGAGGCCGAGTGGGTAGGGCTGTGACAACCGTGCACTCTGTCGTCACTACTCCTGATGAGTGACCGAGTGGACGGGATGCTGTCGGAGTACACCTATCCTCCTACCCCAAATCATAAATGGGGGAGCGCAATGCTCTCAACTCCCGATACACGATAACGGGGAGGAATCCCTGCCAGATAACACGTTGCGTCACACTACCCATGAGCGGACCAACGGTGCCTAACAGAGTCCCTGTTGCAACACACTCTGCCTGAATCGACCTCTAACCCATGAGTGGTGGTGTGTGCAGATCCATGTAACTAGCGATGTGCTCAACAAAAATGGAGCGGACTATCGCACAGCATGCAATCATGCAAATGGTGCATGGCAATAACCATAAAAACATCCTGACCTAATCCATATATATAGAAAAGTGCCCCCTAGATCACCGAATCATATCGAATCAAAGGTACACAGAAGGTATAAAAACCTAGGTCCTGAACATGGTGAAGCATGGTATATCACTACCCCCTATAAGCATGTATAAACAGGTAAAATATACATGAGATGCAAACCAATCAATCAATCAAGCATGTACCAAGATTTGGGTAGTGATTAACCGAAACAGATAAGAAACACAATTAATGCAACATGTTAATTTCATTACTAAGTATATCAAAGACAAAAATTCAAAAGTACCCACCTCCGATAAAATGGTCCAATCCTGACTCCGAGATACTCGTCTCGCGTCAAACTCCTGTGATACATTTACAGATTTAGCTAATTACCTATAAATTAATTAGCTAAATCGAGTCTCAAAACTAAATATAATAGATACCTATAATTTACTACTAAACGATCAACACATTCATAGCAATGACTCCTATATAGAATTCAATATCCCTAATCATTCAACCATCAAAATGAACACAGAAACTCACCAAGAAATAGGGATTCCTCAGTTGATCAATGTTGGAGGTATACGCTGTGATACCACTGTCCAATCATGGTTAAATGTCCAAAATTTAGCAATCCATTACCCATCACCTATTTTAGCAGCTAAGGATAACGCTCACCTCAACCCACATTCAAGCGGATTGCTGCCGGAGGAAGTAGATGCTGGCAACCCTCCTCACTCACAGAAACCCTACTAAACATAACAAGAGAAGATCAGGAATACAACCACAGTACATAGTTAGATCCCAAACTTCAACTAAGTAACCCTTACCTTCCCGATCGCCGGAAATGCAGAGAAAGAAAAGGTCAGCGGCAGTGCTAGGGCACTGTTAGAGGGCTTCGACAGTGTCGGTGATGATGCTCACCGTAAGGATGACCAACTCTTGCTCAAGTGCTGGCGAGTAGGGAAAGGAGGGAGTCTCGGCAAAACCTAGTGACCGGCAGATTGGGTGCGGCCGAGCAAGGGGAAAGAAGGAAGAATGGCAGCGATGTCCCGTGAGGCGGCGGTGCTGCTCAGTATCTCCATGGCTAGGGCTGGGCGCGCGGCTGTGGTGGCGCCGTCACTCGGCGAGATGGTGGAGCAAAAGTGGTGCTGGGTTGGTGCTGGCACGCAGAGGATTAGAGAGGAGAGGAATCGGTGGTGTGGCTCGGGAAGAAGGAAAACGAAGGAGATGAAGAAGAAGTGGGCGGGCGGCGAGGAAGAAACCGACGGCCCGGCGGTTAGGGCTCGGAGCAATCGGGCGCGGGGCGAGGCTCGGGCACGGGTCGGCTCGCGTGGGAGAGGGGTTTTCGGCGAGGAAGATAAAGAAAAAAAAATTTTAAAAAGGAAAACGAAAATCAACTTTTCCTCACTTAAATGGGGTAGCCTAAACAGGCTTTTCCGGGCCCCGTTTTTATCCCCGTCAACTCATACGTACGAGCTCCGAAAAATTCCCCAAAATTTTGAAAAAAATACCTTATTAATATTCGCTTATTCCGGTATTTTACATTCTCCCCCACTAATAAAAATTTGGTCTCCAAATTTCGTTATCTACCATCAGCAAGTACTAACAATAAACAGGAAGTATAAATGTTGAACGGTAAACTGAATCACATACCTCAAGTAAAAAGATGGGGAAATCGAGATCGGATAGTATCCTCGAGCTCCCAAGTAGCCTCCTCGTCCGAATGATGCTGCCATCCGACTTTAACCAGCCGGATAGTCTTGTTCCGCAACTGACGCTCTTTCCGGTCGAGAATCCGTACCGGAACCTCCTCATAAGTAATGTCATGCTGAACTGGAACTGGAATATCTGTCAGCACATGCGTCGGATCGGGCACGTATCTCCTCAGCATCGATACGTGAAATACATCGTGAACGCCTGACAGAGACGGTGGTAGTTCCAGACGGTAAGCTACTGCTCCGATCCTCTCCAATATCTCAAAAGGGCCAATGTACCGCGGAGCTAGCTTACCTCTGAGGCCAAATCTCTTCACCCCTTTTGTGGGTGAAACTCACAGAAATACATGGTCGCCAACAGAGAACTCTAGTGGTCTGCGTCTCCGATCAGCATAACTCTTCTGGCGATCCTGCGCCTCTGACATCCTCCGTCTGATAGTACGGACCAACTCTGCATCCTGCTGAACTCTATGAGGTCCCAACAACTGGGCCTCTCCAACCTCATCCCAGAGGACGGGTGTCCGACAAGGTCTACCGTACAACGCCTCAAACGGTGCCATCTGGATAGCCGAATGAAAGCTATTGTTGTAGGCAAACTCTACCAACGGCAGATGATCCTCCCAACTGCCTCCGAAATCCATAACACATGACCTCAGCAGATCCTCTAAAGTCTGAATGGTCCGCTCTGACTGTCCATCTGTCTGTGGATGGAAAGCTGTACTGAAACGGAGTTGTGTGCCCAAGGCCTGCTGCAGACTCTGCCAGAAATGAGACGTAAACCGTGGATCTCTATCCGAAATGATACTCAACGGAACACCATGTAGTCTGATGATCTCCCGGCAATACAGATCTGCCAATTGATCCAGGGGATCAGTCCTCCGGATCGCTAAGAAGTGCGCGGATTTGGTTAATCGATCAACGATTACCCAAATCACGTCATGGCCTCGTCGTGTCCTCGGCAATCCTACCACAAAGTCCATGGTAATGTGATCCCACTTCCACTCAGGAATAGGAATCCGCTGAAGTAATCCTGCAGGTCTCTGGTGTTCAGCCTTCACCTGCTGACAGACAAGACATCTAGCTACGAAATCCGCGATGTCTTTCTTCATGTCGTTCCACCAGTAAGAACGCCTCAAGTCTCGATACATACGGGTCCCGCTTGGATGAAACGCAAATCGAGAACGGTGTGCCTCCTGTAGTAGCTCCTGTAAGATCAGGTGAGACTGAGGTACGCATAATCTGTCTTGGAAGTATATAATACCCTCCTCGTCGCGTGTAAACTCGGTCTGCTGCCCAGAAGCTATCTGACTGCCAATAAACTGCAAATGCTGATCACTGGCCTGGGCCTCTCGGACCTTCGTCCTGATCGACGACTGAGCAACCATGGTAACCTGAATACCTTGCTCTGTCGGTCCCTGCTCCTCAAGATCTAACTTAGAGAAACCCTGAATCAAGTCCGTAACTGAAACTCGGTGGCAAGCCAAAGTCCCTCTGGACTTCCTGCTAAGTGCATCGACAACCACATTAGTTTTTCCCAGGTGATAGCTAATGGTACAATCATAATCCTTCAGGAACTCCATCTATCTCCTCGGTCGAAGATTAAGTTCCTTCTGAGTGAACAGATATTTGAGACTCCGATGGTCAGTGAGAATCTGAATGTAATATCATACAGGTACTGCCGCCAAATCTTCAGGGAAAAAAAATAGCGGCCAACTCCAGATCATGAACTGGGTATTTTCTTCTCAGGCTCCCTCAACTATCGAGAAGCATATAAGAATACTCTACCGTGATGCATCAGAACAACACTCATACCCTGTAGAGACGCGTCGGTGTAGAGGACAAATTCGTCCTCTCCAGAAGGTAAAATCAAAATTGGAGCCAACACTAATCTCCGCTTCAGCTCCTAGAAGCTGGTCTTGAAATCCTCAGTCTAAATAAACTTCACGCCTTTCATGGTCAGGCGTGTAAGTGGCATAGCAATCCGTGAGAAACCCTCAACGTATCTCCGGAAATATCGAGCCAAACAAAGAAAGTTATGAGCCTCTTCTATAGACTCCGTCTACTTCCAACGGTAACAACCTCGATCTCCTGTGGAACCACGGTATACTCCTACTGGTGACCGTGTGTCTCAAACATCTCACAGAAGACAATCAAAATACGCACTACTGATCTTCACATCTAGACGTTTCCATCGAAACATCTCTAGAACTATGCAAAGATGATGTGCGTGATACACCTCAGATCAGGAATAAAACACCACGTCGTCAATAACGATAACGAATTCTGATCCAATATCCTAGGGATACCCAAATCATCTAGTCCATGAAAACATCTAAGGCTCCGCTAGCCCTAATGGTAAAACCAATACATATAATGTCCGTATCGCAGACATTCCCAATCCATAAGATCCTCGACAATAAACAGATCTGATCACCAACGATAAAAATCACCTAAGCATAGATCCTCCAGTGTGAGAGCAACGCTCCATCACAGAAAATACCACATATGGGGGAGCAACGCTCTACCACAAGAAATCCTCAATATGTAGGAGTAACACTCCACTACAAATAATCCATAACATGTATCTGCAATAGATATGGGAGCAATGCTCCGCTACAAGCAATCCGAAATATGTATATGTGGGAGCTCCGCTCCACCACAAACGATCCATAAGTGTCCAAGGCACCTAACTATCCAACTAAAGGCTGCACGAGATCACTCGACCACATATCACTGTGGGCAGCCAAAGGTATAAACAACCTAGTAAACAAATCAAATCCATAGTCAACTCTATCATCATCCTAGTGGGTTGGTCACCCACTAATAGGAGAATTAGTTGACAGGATTATACAACCAATAACATAATGTAGACACTCAGCATTCTACATTCAACATAGGTAGAATCATCATGATGCTACCCACCATACACCTGGCACACATGCACACACAACATATGTATGATCGACATAATTCTCCAATTAGTACACACCAAACATACTCACAACATAGGTGTAATCGACAATACACCTCAAACAACCTCACATGGCATATATACACCTATGCCAAGAGTATAACCAACATATACTTCCAATAAAGCATACTAAACCTAGGTGCACTCACATATCAAACATAATCAAAAAGATACCTCAAATACCACACCAAACACATATATACATATCACAACTCAGATTAAATCGACAAAATGCCTCCATCAAAACACCACCGATGTACTTATACTACATCTCGGATTTAATCAACAAGATATCTTCAATAATACCTCCAGATACATACACCGAATTACATATCTATGATCCACAAGGAACCTTCAAACCATATCAGAACATGGATACATATACTACTTGCAAATGGACAGTCTACCACAGGACTCTTACAACCCAAAACAATCATGATATACATGCAAAATCAGCATACCAGCTCAATCAAAGAGACCAACCTTATGCTACCAACACTCATGGGTTACCGGTATATCTAAACAAAATTCATGCATATGTATCAAGCATGAATACATCAATCAAAGGCAACCCAAAATAAAGCAGCCTAATCATCCAGTAACAACCCTGCTCTAGGTTCAAAGGAACTGGTATCGGACAAGAAAAATATACACACCGTGGTATAACATTGCCAGTCAATGTCATACACTACCAAGACTATATCCAATGGGAAAAATTTTATCATCATAAATCCAAATGTACTCTCCCAGTTTACACTAGTAACGATTGTATCCCATAAGTGTTAAGCAGTTAGCTCTACACTTCCTTACACCAGCGGGGTCACATATCCCAACTCACCCTCTAAGTTATCCCACCAGGTATATACAGTCCACGGTCAAAGTCTTCATGGAATAGGATACATCGATCCTTTATAAACTATCCAAGCTAAAAATGATTTCTGACTAAATCAGTCCTTCCCACGTCAGTACAAAACATGTACTCAAAGGTGCTCTAGATACATAACTAAGCACAAATAAGCTAAAGGTTCGAACCTCTAAAAATAGATCATGGCAATCCTTTACTGATCAACCAACAAAACTAAATCATTCATCTACTAACTAATCAAGAATACCTTAATCCTCCACAAGCAACTAAAGTATATCCAACCACATAATATCATATGTATAAATGTGTACGACCCAAAAGAAAAAGTCAGAATTTAGGAACATCAAGACACTCTCATCTTCATCCTCAAAAACATCAGCCCACACTATATCAGATGAATAAATCTCTACTCCCCATGAGGGCAAGTTAGCATTCAAAACATCAATCATTATTTATCCACATAGTCCCATATCAGAGGAAGCATATATCAATTTTTTTTTTCATCCTGTTAACTATCCATAACCAACCAGATTTATTAAAATCTCATAGGCACATTCAACCGTAAACTCTCCAGCACCCAATTTATAATCTGATCACCAACCATAATCATCAAACCTGTGAATATCATAAATGACACTCACTATGTCACCATCAATGACAACCCAAATATAAATCATCAAAATAGTTATCCACTAATAGATCATCAAAACAAATATCTAGTAATTGATCATCAGACAACCACATAACATTTACTCTCATAAATCATTAGAAATCAACATATCATAATATCTGATCTCACAATATCCCTCAACCTCAAACCATTCTCAACAATGATCAAACATGGTAACCCCCAATGATCAATTTTCATCGTACCTGGTACCCTAATATCCAAAAGATATGAGTATAAAACTCTCCTGGCTAAGTCAACAGGAATATGTAGGTATCATCCACTACCCAGCTAACAATAGCAGAGGCTAGTATGTGCCTCCATCTCCTACGAGTAGTAACAGAAGCTAACACTACTGATGGTATGATAAGAAAAATCACCAGAGATTATAATCCTTTATCTCTATTAAGGTCAACCATCCTCAATGGCTAACCCATCACAAGTAATATGTGCTACAGCAACCAGACAGGTACTAAATAAAGAATGCTAATACTTGTCATAAACTATAAAATTAAACATCATACCTATATGTCGTCTGGAGATGTTCCGTCGCTGTCCAGTCCCCAACTTGACCTCAAAATTTCCGATCATAAAAATCACCGAAAATCCATATAAATCCGAAACGGAAGTCCAAAATATATACATAATGGAAAATTCGTGCAATCCAAATAACTACCCAGTTTACCTCGCAAACTTGGGCTAATCCAAAAATCCAGAATACCAAAAGCAGTATCATAACCCACTCTGATACCAATAAATTGGTATCAGCCAAATCTCGAAAATCCGTAACACGAAAATCAAACAAATATCGCCAAACTTTGGCGCTCTGATACCATATCAATTGGTATCAGGTTGTACCAACTATCCAAAATACGAAAACAAAGATCGTAAAACCTAAGCTCTGATACCACTAAATTGTCACGCCCCAGAGGAGTCCCTGTCCGAAGAAATTTCGGCAGCATCTCCCCTGCACGGCGGACAATCTGAAACTTCTACATAACCCATATACCTCAGCCACAGGCGGCTGGAATAATAACAATAAATAAAAACAATCACCACGCAGTTTATATAGATATTCAGCCTCTGGCTGTCACAACCACGCAGTTAATAATAGTAATCATAATACTACACTGACTCGAAATCCACCCTACTCCACTAAACTCGTAAAACTCAAATCTGACGAAACTCACCTCTTCTGCCGTCCAGGCAGGCATGTAGTAAAAACATCTCGAATAGAACATCCATCAATATCAAAAGAAAAACATACGATGTCCAAGTATCCAAATAACCAAGTACACACATAAGCAAATAAAAACCAAACCAAATGGTAAATAAATCCTCGAGGTCTGCAGGGATCTAGCACTACATGCAGTGAGGACTAGCGACTGGAACTCCCTCCGGACAGAATCAACCTGAAAATAACAACAATGGAGGCGGGGTGAGTCCAACACTCAGCAGGTACAATTGATATGCAAAGTAAAGAAATAACACCTAGCACTAATCATGCGTACAGTCTCCTGATAAGAAAGATAAAAATGCATCTGAAGTAAACAGGAGAATACTGTACTAACCAGGTCCTGAGTATAAGGTCAAACAGTCCGAGGGATAGGGAAATCCTGTATGCATGTCAAACATAGGTATCCAAATAATATGCAGCATATAAATGCAGCAAACACAAACACAAGCAATAAATGCATCATGCATATGATGCCAATGATGCATCCTGGTCACCCCTGACGCCAGTCGATCATCTCACACAATAGTGAGGCCGAGTGGGTAGGGCTGTGACAACCGTGCACTCTGTCGTCACTACTCCTGATGAGTGACCGAGTGGACGGGATGCTGTCGGAGTACACCTATCCTCCTACCCCAAATCATAAATGGGGGAGCGCAATGCTCTCAACTCCCGGTACACGATAACGGGGAGGAATCCCTGCCAGATAACACGTTGTGTCACACTACCCATGAGCGGACCAACGGTGCCTAACAGAGTCCCTGTTGCAACACACTCTGCCTGAATCGACCACTAACCCATGAGTGGTGGTGTGTGCAGATCCATGTAACCGGCGATGTGCTCAACAATAATGGAGCGGACTATCGCACAGCATGCAATCATGCAAATGGTGCATGACAATAACCATAAAAACATCCTGACCTAATCCATATATATAGAAAAGTGCACCCTAGATCACCGAATCATATCAAATCAAAGGTACACAGAAGGTATAAAAACCTAGATCTTGAACATGGTGAAGCATGGTATATCACTACCCCCTATAAGCATGTATAAACAGGTAAAATATACATGAGATGCAAACCAATCAATCAATCAAGCATGTACCAAGATTTGGGTAGTGATTAACCGAAACAGATAAGAAACACAATTAATGCAACATGTTAATTTCATTACTAAGCATATCAAAGACAAAAAGTCAAAAGTACCCGCCTCCGATAAAATGGTCCAATCCTGACTCCGAGATACTCGTCTCGCGTCAAACTCCTGTGATACATTTACAGATTTAGCTAATTACCTATAAATTAATTAGCTAAATCGAGTCTCAAAACTAAATATAATAGATACCTATAATTTACTACTAAACGATCAACACATTCATAGCAATGACTCCTATATAGAATTCAATATCCCTAATCATTCAACCATCAAAATGAACACAGAAACTCACCAAGAAATAGGGATTCCTCAGTTGATCAATGTCGGAGGTATACGCTGTGATACCGCTGTCCAATCATCGTTAAATGCCCAAAATTTAGCAATCCATTACCTATCACCTATTTTAGCAGCTAAGGATAACGCTCACCTCAACCCACATTCAAGCGGATTGCTGCCGGAGGAAGTAGATGTTAGCAACCCTCCTCACTCACAGAAACCCTACTGAACATAACAAGAGAAGATCAGGAATACAACCACAGTACATAGTTAGATCCCAAACTTCAACTAAGTAACCCTTACCTTCCCGATCGCCGGAAATGCAGAGAAAGAAAAGGTCGGCGGCAGTGCTAGGGCACCGCAAAGAGATTCTGTGCGTCTGCGCGATGATGCCAGAAACAAAGAGGAGTCTCGGCAAAACCTAAGGCAGAGGAGGAAGTTGGCCGATGAAGGGAATGGCGATGGCTCGGTGAGTGGCGGTGCTGCTCAGTATCTCCACGGCTAGGATTGGGCGCGCGGCTGTGGTGGCGCCATCACTCGGCGAGATGGTGGAGCAAAAGTGGTGCTGGGTTGGTGCCGGCACGCAGAGGATTAGAGAGGAGAGGAATCGGTGGTGTGGCTCGGGAAGAAGGAAAATGAAGGAGATGAAGAAGAAGTGGGCGGGCGGCGAGGAAGAAACCGACGGCCCGGCGGTTAGGGCTCGGAGCAATCGGGCGCGGGGCGAGGCTCGGGCATGGGTCGGCTCGAGTGGGAGAGGGGTTTTCGGCGAGGAAGATAAAGAAAGAAAAAATTTAAAAAGGAAAAGGAAAATCAACTTTTCCTCACTTAAATGGGGTAGCCTAAACAGGCTTTTCCGGGCCCCGTTTTTATCCCCATCAACTCATACGTACGAGCTCCGAAAAATTCCCGAAAAATTTCCAAAAATTCCGAAAAAATCCCTTATTAATATTCGCCTATTTCTGGTATTTTACAATAAATATAGCCTTGGTCCAGAAGCTTTTCAACAATCACGATCATTCTATTTCCAAACACTTGTATGCTTTAGTTGTAGTTAAGCTTCTGTTTTCTGTGCCTAAACGCTGTAAAAGGTTTCTCCGCCTGAAGGAGTTTTTGAGCTTAAGCTTCCTTGGATTAACAACCACATCGGTTGTAACCAAGTAAACATCTGGTGCCTCATCTTTTCTTTTATGCTTTTATTTATCTACTTAATTCATTTTACAAGTGTTAGCTTAATCGTTCGAGGAAGGGTTGTTTGTTTTTAATTGACAGGTTATTTACCAACCCTTCTAGCCGGCCCAACGGTCCTACAGTGACTCCTCACAATATATGACAAGTATCCTTCTATCCTTGACATCTAGATTGATCAATGTGAGGCATAGACCGTGTCATCCTCTAATCAATCTAAATCTTGAACTCCAAGTAGACTCACTCAATCAAATGAGCTCAACATCTCATATTGGGCATGGCCATGCACTTAGTGGTCTCACTCTATCAAGAATATCGATGTCTCTCCCATCATATAGGAGGGATAGATCTCATCTACATCACTCACATCCCTCTGCATAATTCGTTACATACCCAGTAATCGCATTTATAGTCCACCCAGTTACGGGTGACGTTTGACGAAGCCAAAGTACGTAACTCCTTATGTAGGGATCCATGGTGACTTCAGGTCCAAGGACTAGTAGTCATACTAATAGCCACATGAGAAAGTATATGACACTCATATAACGATCCATGATACTTTCTCATGGCAAGTCATTCAGTATACATTCTCCAATGCATACTCATGTGTCAACTTGATATCTCTATATCCATGACTTGTGAGATCAAGTCATCAAGTTGACCTACATGCTAGTCTCGTTGCATTAACATTGTCCCTGAATGTTAATACTCGACTAGTAATGATTAAGAGTAGTGTTTCCTATATCATCTCACTATCGGTTCAACTAACCGATTGATATAGGTTAGAACCCTCTACTCAAGGACGCTATTATACTTAGTTTATTTGGCACCAATACAAGTAAGCATAATAACCAAAAAACCAAATGTCTTTATATATAAGAATATGATACAATGAGTTCATAGAACAATCATCTAATGATTGGCTCTAGAGCTCTAACTAACAATAACATGGTGTGTGGTGTCACACAGAAGATCATGTTATCAGTTCCTTATAAATTATAAATAGTAGCTCACAACCAAGATAGATTGGGACAAACCATTGGAATGGTTCTAGTGTAATTTGGTATTAGTTTGTTTTGATTATAAAATTATACTAGTACACTATGTGTGCATTGAGCATGACCATTTGAGGTTGTGTCTTTTTATACTAACTGCATAAAAGAACATAACCTCTGTTATTATGGATGTGTGTACTCTTAATCCCGATATAATAACAAGCACATATACTTAGTATTTATTTCTTTAATTTATCAATGGGTGAGATTTATTCGTTAAATCAATAGGCCTGATAAGTTGGGAAATAATATTATTTATATGGTGTGTTGTTGATTATAGAAGGAAACTTTATCCTAGTTATCTAGGTTGATGATGTCCTGTTGAGGAGCTCATAAGGATTGCCATGTAAACCCTGTAGGTGGACTTAGTCCGACATGACAATGAAGTTGAGTGGTAATACTCTTGGAGCTAGATATTAATTGAGTTGTCAGTAACTCATTTAATTAATGGACATTTGATATCTTAAACACAGGGAGATTAATACACTCATGATAAGAAGGAGCCTATAATGTAATATGGGATTGGTGCGGTAACTCAATAATAACTCTTTAATGGTATGAGTTATTATTGATGAACTTGAGTTGGGTGTTCGGGTCGAATACAGGAAGCTCAAGCTCATCGAGAGGCCAAAACCAATTCCTTCTCTCAGTCTCTGTTGTAGCCTCTATAAAGCCTCACGTTCACCCATTTTGATTTTCCTTCATACCCAAATGAGGGGTCGGCCACATCCTTGCTTGGTGCCCAAGCAAGGGGCCGGCCAAGCCCTCTTGGTGCCCAAGATGTGGGTCGGCCAAGCCATGCTTGGTGCCCAAGCATGGGGTCGGTCATACAAGAAGAGAAAAAGAAGTTTTGTTGAAAACAAAATTTTGTTAAAATCTTTCTTTTTATAGCTTTCTACAATGGATTAAAAGAGAGATTTTAATTTTGTTAAAATCTTTCCTTTTATAGGTTTCTACAATGGATTAAAAGATAGATTTTAATTTTGTTAAAATCTTTCCTTTTTGTAGTTATCTACAATGGTGAAAAGATATTTTAATTTTGTTAAAATCTTTCCTTTTTTGTAGTTATCTACAATGGTTAAAAGAGAGATTTTAATTTTGATAAAATCTTTCCGTTTTTGTAGTTATCTACAATGGTTAAAAGAGAGATTTTAATTTTATTTAAATCTTTCCTTTTTGTAACCAACCATTATAGGAATAAAAGGAAGATTTTGTTTAAAACAAAATTTTGATATAATCTTTCCTTTTATAACTATTTACTGTTGGTGCGGGAACCATCCGACGATAGAACCAGTGTTTTGATAATGGCAAAGGATTCAAAGTTAAGGTTATGTTGTGATCTAACAGTCTGAATGAGCTTGCAGGAAAGACCTAAGTGTACTTAGGCAAAAGTCCTAACTGAGGTTAGGCAGGTAGAAAACCCTAGGGGTGGTAACCCTAGGTTATAGGGGTGATGACCCTATGTGGAAAGTCTTGGTGGGTCGAGGGCTTCAGGCAAAAGTCCTAGAGGGTGGTAACCCTAGGTGGAAAGTCCTGGTGTCGCGAACCAGGTGGAAGACTGAACGGGTCGGGGAGCGGCCGTCCAGCAGAAAGTCCAGAAGCATCTAGCACTGAGCAAAAGTTCAGTCGATCCAAAGGATCGCACTGGTAACAGGTAACTCTCCTGAGAGGAGTAGGTGAGGATGTGTTCCCCGCAGAGGGAACAGTAGGCGTCGGATCGACCTAGGGTTTCCGGTTGGAAATCCGAAGTCAGACTCAGGATAGTCCAGAGACTATCAATATTTTATTTACTATGTCTATTGTGTGCTAACTTTGTTTTGCAGGGTATGTGTTTGGGACTAACACATTTTGCAGGAACAAAGGAGCAGCTTTCACCTCGGATGAACAGTGTCTGAGGCGCCTCCATGGAGCTTGGAGGCGCCTCGGGTGCAAGCCGAAGCCAGCTGTGCAGAGGAGCTGGAGGTGCCTTCATGAGGACTGAAGGCGCTTTGGATCACTACTCGAAGGCGCATTGGAGTGGCATTGAAGGCGCCTTCAGGTGGATAATGAGCAGCGGTCAAAGCCTGATCGACAACGATCGAAGCGGGATAAAACATAGGGTCTAAGGTGCTTGGAGCTTGATGGAGGCGCCTTGAACACCCTTTATAAGGTAGTCTCGACCAGAAGCTCAAGATATCAACTTCCGAGCAATTCTTACGCTACAAGCTGCTAACGAGAGGATCCCGAAGTGCTGCAACATCATCCCGACAACCCCGAGCTTCAAATTTGATATTCTTGTTGTCGATATCACTTTTCTTTATAGTTCAAATTGTAATTAGTTTGTAATAACTTTTTAAGCTTATAGTTGTTACCCACCGGAAGCGATCAACGATCGCAGGCCTTGGAGTAGGAGTCTCCACAGGCTCGGAACCAAGTAACTCCTCGTGTCTTTGTGTGTGATTGTTATTTTAATTTCCGCTACGTTTATTACTCGAGTTTTACGATTCTGAATGATTGAAAGCCACAAGCGCTATTCACCCCCCTCTAGCGCTTCTCGATCTAACAATTGGAATCAGAGCGGGGTAGCGTTGATCTGGTGCAACCACCAATCACACATTTCTTTCGTGGTATTTTCTATTTTTCGGAGTCGATTGGAACTAGCATATTTGCTATTTTCTGATCAAGTTTTTCCTCGTACGAATCGGTTTTGCTCGAAGCTGGTGCAACACCACTCAAGTTCATTTTTTTATTATTCTTGCACTACTAATCCAAGACCAAGTCTTGGAATAGATTTTATTGTTTTTGTCGTGCAAGGTATCAATGGCCCAACAAGAGGGTTACAGCACCGTTCGTCCCCCACTCTTCACCGGAGAAGATTTCAGGTATTGGAAAGGACGAATGGAGAACTTTCTAAAAATCCAGTTCGAGACGTGGATGATCGTCAAGACTGGATTACAACTGCCAACCGACGAAGACGACAAGCCTACATCCTGCGAGAACTGGGAACCAACTCTAATCAAGAAGGTGGAAGCCAATGCCAGAGCGACCTGCACCCTCCAGTGTCGACTCACCAAGGAGGAGCTCAACGGAGTTGGACCATTCTCTAGTGAAAAAGAGCTATGGGAGAAACTGATCGAACTCCACGAGGGCACCTCCGACACCAAGGTGAGTAAAAGAGATTTACTGTTTAATAAACTATACAATCTCAAAATGCAGGAAGGAGAGATAGCAAGTCAACTCCACGCATGCATACAAGATATTCTCAACTCCCTCCATGCAATCGGGCAGAAAGTCGAGAATCGGGACGTCATAAGGTACGCACTCAACTCTTTTCCGAGGAACACATTATGGGCATCAATGGTAGATGCCTACAAATTTTCCAAGGATTTATCTTATATAAAACTAGATGAATTATTTTCTGAGTTTGAATTACATGAGCAGACTAATGTGCAGCCAATCGAGAAAGGTGTATCTTTGCTTGCAGGTACCAGTAGAACACGTGAACCAAGAACACGGCGAAGAACCGAACCAGAGCCGGAAGAAGAACCCGACTCAGATAAAGTAGACGACGAACTGACAACCGAACTCGTGAACCTTGTGAAGAAGATCTACAAGAAGAAGAAGGGCTTCAACAAGAGAGACCTAAAGAAGGCGGTACAAACCAAGGAGGTTCAATCTAGTTCAAAAGTCAAGTTCAATGTGATCTTCTACGGGTGCAACCAGAAGGGGCACAACAAGGCCAACTGCCCAAATCAGAAGTATGCAAAGAAGCAGAGGAAGAAGAAGGTGCTGAAATCAACCTTTGAAGAATCCTCAGAAGAAGATACCGACGACGAGCTTGAACAAACGAGCCTCCTAGCACTAATGGCACGGGACCAAATAAACATGTCCGAGAGCGAGAGTGAATCGGAAGCAGACTCGAAAAGAAGCCACGGATCCGTATCCGTTTCCGAAGGACCCGATCCCTCTGTAAGTATTTCTCGATTAAATAATTTAGTGAATTACTTATTATGCAAATTAGCAAAATCAAACATTTGGGTCAAGTCACTTCTAAAGGAAGTAGCAGTCCTTAAAGAAGTGGCTAACTCCAAAACCTTGCCTGACTCAGTTCAAACTGGAAATTCAACTCAAGTCCAAAAGCTTGAGGAAGAAAATTCTAGTTTGAAAACTCAGGTCAAGGATTTGGAGAAGACCCTAGAACGGTTTTCTTTGGGGTCCAAGAACCTTGACCTAATTCTTGAGACTCAAAGAGTTGTTTACAATAGAACTGGACTAGGTTTTAAATCCAGAAGGAAATATCGATCTTATCTATCCTTAGTCAACAAATCAAATAGTAAACTAGTCCAAGCATGGGTACCCAAGTCCAACTTGGTCAATCAAGTTGGACTTGGTCAATATTGGGTCCCCAAGAATCAAGTACATTACCTAAATAGACCTTATCGAGGTTATGATCTAGGGGGAGCAAAAAGGAAAATTATTTTAACCAATAAATAATAAATAAATAAATATTATCTTAACAAATAAATAAATAAATAAAAATTATCTTAACAAATAAAATTAAAAGGAATATAATTAAAACATTAAAAATAAGTTAAAAGGAAAAAAATCAATAATGGAGGCTCCAGAATAGCTGGCACCTCCAAAAGGAATCTACCCGACAGGGTAACCAAACGCAACCTACCCGGCAGGGTAATTAGGGCTAGAATAAAAAGGGCTAAGTTTAACTTGACCCACGGTACTGGTGAAATATTGGATGATAGTATGTTAGGGAAGCTTAGTCTATGCATGTCTAGGAAGATATGACTTCGACCTGGTGCATTTGGCTAAGTGGAACTGACCGAAGCTACTCTTTATGGATCCTAACTAGTTAGACCAAGGTTTTGTACTAAGTTCAGTGGATAGAACTATCTGGAAAACATCGAAGGCATGGTTACTTTAATAATGTCCAAGTGACTCACCATAGCCCAGAAGTTTATCCAAAGAATGTCTATTTGTTGAGCCCGAAGCTAAACCTGAATCTAACACAAAGTTAAACAAAACCCTATAATAAAACCAATTCATCTCACAAACTATAGGATCCTCTGATTGAAAAATCTAGATCGGGTGAGATGACTAAAGACAAAACTTAATAAAATTAAATTAAAATTAAATTAAATAAAATTAAAATTAAAATTAAAATTAAATCAAATTAAATAAAATTAAAATAAAATAAAATTAAATCAAATTTAATTAAATTAAATATTTTTCCAAATTTAATTAACTTAATATCTTTTAAAATTTAATTAACATAATATTTTTCAAACTAAATTAACTTAAACTTTTTCAATTAACTTTAAAAAATTTCAAAATTTAATTATATTAAATATTTTTTAAAATTTAATTAACTTAATATCTTTTAAAATTTAATTAACTTAATATTTTTCAAACTTAATTAACTTAAAAATTTTCAATTAACTTAAAAAATTTTCAAAATTTAATTAACTTAATAGTTTTCAAATTTTAATTAACTTAATATATTCCAAATTTTAATTAACTCAAACTTTTTAAAAATATAATTAAACTTAATATTTTTTCAAATTTAATTAACTTAATATTTTCCAAATTTTAATTAACTTAAACTTTTTCAAAATCAATTAACTTAACATTTTCCAAAATTTAATTAACTTAATATTTTTTTCAAATTTAATTAACTTAATATTTGTCAAATTTAATTAACTTAACATTTTTCAAAATTTAATTAACTTAATATTTTTTCAAATTTAATTAACATAATATTTTTCAAATTTAATCAACTTAACATTTTTCAAAATTTAATTAACTTAATATTTTTTCAAATTTAATTAACTTAATATTTTTCAAATTTAATTAACTTAACATTTTTCAAAATTTAATTAACTTAATATTTTTTCAAATTTAATTAACTTAATATTTTTTTCAAATTTAATTAACTTAATATTTTTCAAATTTTAATTAACTTAATATTTTTCAAAATTTAATTAACTTAATATTTTTATCAAATTTAATTAACTTAATTTTTCAAATTTAATTAACTTAATATTTTTTAAAATTTTAATTAACTTAATATTTTTTCAAATTCAATTAACTTAATTTTTCAAATTTAATTAACTTAATATTTTCAAAATTAATTAACTTTTTCAAAATTAAGTAACCTAAAAATTTTTTTTTATCTTCAAAATTGCTTAATCTTAAAATTATCTTTTATAACTCTATGAAATATAATGTTTTCAAAATCCCAATCTTATTAGTTTTTCAAAATTTGGACTTAGCCTAGGATCTTCCCCCTAGAAATCATGTTCCCCTAGTTTAAGCCAAAGCATCTCACAAACACACTAGGCATAACTTGTTTGTGTTTTGAAAGAAACTTAGAACGGTGTGAGATGCATAGGGTACAATCTGGACTCCAGAATGCTTATTTCTGTGCATCATAGTCAGTCTGGGCATTAAAAACTAACTTTACATTAATCAAGTTGAATGATCCAGCCCTAGTCAAATCTAACTAGATTACTAACTTAACATAAATAACCAAGTAAAAATTGTTGCCCTCTAGGTATTCAGCCAGTAACTAATGGTTAGACAGTTGGTTAAGGATATTAAAATTTCAAGTTGACTCATGCTTGCACTTTAGGGCTCTGATACCTCACTAAAGGAAATTGGTTAATTTGAAATTCATTTAACTTGACTCATGCTTGGACATTAGGTTCTTAATTAATTGCTCCTCCTTTGCCGTTAATTTAAAATTCTTTATTACGACTTCCATAGTCATCTTCAAAATTAACTAAGTCAAATCAAAAGATCTTTTTTCCTCCAACTTAAATGTTCTGTTCAAGCATTTTACAAAACATCTCAGTTTATTTTTTTTTTCCTTTAAAAGTTATTCAAAAAGCTTTTCGAAATTAATGTCTTTTAAAAAGGCTTTAAAAATTTTAATGAAATATTTTTCAAAGCCTTCAAATAATTTTTTATAAAACGTAGTTTTCTTAAAACCAACTTCTTGCTTAAAATAATTCTTAGGCTTTAATTTGTTTATTTCAAAGAACTTACAAGAAATATTGCTTTAAAGTGTTTTAAAATATAACTTTGTAAGCTGAAAATGTAAGTTGTTAAAAGAACTTAGTCCTTTCTTGTTGTCTTTTTACTATAGTTCTCCATACAAAAGTTTTTTTGATATATGGCAAAGGGGGAGAGTAAGATAAATTCAAATTCAAATTATTCAAAATTCAAATTAAGGATAAGAGAAAGAGAGCTCTTATTAAGGGGGAGACTTAGACATTTAGCTTGTTGATGTTCTTACTTGAACCTTTTATTTAAAAAGCTTGCTTATGTTTATTGATACATTCGTTTACTTTTGTTTATTTTACTTAACTTTGAATTTAAGTTTCCATAATCAAAAAAGGGGAGATTGTTGGTGCGGGAAGCATCCGACGATCGAACCAATATTTTGATAATGGCAAAGGATTCAAAGTTAAGGTTATGTTGTGATTTAACCGTCTGAATGAGCTTGCAGGAAAGACCTAAGTGTACATAGGCAAAAGTCCTAACTGAGGTTAGGCAGGGAGAAAAACCTAGGGGTGGTAACCCTAGGTCATAGGGGATGGTGACCCTATGCGGAAAGTCTTGGTGGGGTGAGGGCTTCAGGAAAAAGTCCTAGGGGATGGTAACCCTAGGTGGAAAGTCCTGGTGTCACGAACCAGGTGGAAGACTGGATGGGTCGGGGAGCGGGCGTCCAGTAGAAAGTCCAGAAGCATCGAGCACTGAGCAAAAGTCCAGTCGACCCAAAGGATCGCACAAGCAATAGGTAACTCTCCTGAGAGGAGTAGGTGAGGATGTGTTCCCCGTAAAGGGAACAGTAGGCGTCGGGTCGACCTAGGATTTCCGGTTAGAAATCTGAAGTCAGACCCAGGATTGTCCAGAGACTATCAATATTTTATTTACTATGTCTATTGTGTGCTAACTTTGTTTTGCAGGGTATGTGTTTTGGACTAACACATTTTGTAGGAACAAAGGAGCAACTTTCAACTCGGATGAACAGTGTTCGAGGCGCCTCCATGGAGCTTGGAGGCGCCTCGGGTGCAAGGCGAAGCCAACGGTGCAGAGGAGCTAGAGGCGCCTTTATGGGGATTGAAGGCGCCTTGGATCACTGCTCGAAGGCGCCTTGGAGCAGCATTGAAGGCGCCTTCAGGTGGATAATGAGCAGCGGTCCAAGCCTGATCGACAGCGATTGAAGCAAGATAAAACTTAGGGTCTAAGGTGCCTTGTGTTGGATCGAGACGCGCTAGAGGGGGGGGCGTGAATAGCGCTCGTGGCTATTTGTTCAATTATCGGAAACGTAAGAATTATCGGAGTAATTAAGCATCGGAATAAAACAAAGTAAGCACACAGAGACAGGAGGATTTTTACTTCATTCGGAGCCTTGATCGACTCCTACTCGAAGGCCCGCGATCCTTGATCGCTTCCGGTGGGAAATAACTATAAGCTCATTAAAAGATTACAATTATGAGTACAAATAAAAGCTATAACGTTTATACCGACAACAAGAAATGCTAATTCTGAAGCTTCGGGTCATCGGGCACTTGTAGCAGCACTTCGGAGCGTCTTTTGGAGCAGCACGTTGATGAAAGATCACTTAGAATTCGTTGATATGAAGTGCTGGTCGAAACCCCCTTATAAAGGGTGTTCAAGGCACCTTGAAGGTTGTTCAAGGCGCCTCCATACTGCCTGGTCTTTCGCGTGGATCAAAACTGACCTGGTCGAATTTCATCCATTCAAGGCGCCTTATAGCCCTCTCAAGGCGCCTTCCATGGCGCCTTCTACCTGCTTCAAGGCGCCTCCAGTGGTGCTTCATAGCCAGCTCAGCTTTTGCACCCGAGGCACCTCCAAGATCCATGGAGGCGCCTCGGACACTGTTCATCCGAGGCTTTAGGTTGCTCCTTTGCACCTGCAAGATACGTTAGTCCCAAACACTATCCTACAACACAAAGTTAGCACAATAAACATTATAAATGAAGTATGGACAGTCTCCGGACTGTCCGAGTCTGACTTCGGGTTTCCAACCGGAAACCCTAGGTCGACCCGACGCCTACTGTTCCCTCTACGGGGAACGCGTCCTCACCTACTCCACTCAGGAGAGTTACCTGTTGCCAGTCGATCCTCTAGATCGACTGGACTTTTGCTCAGCACTCGACGCTTCCGTACTTTCTGCTGGACATCCTCTTCCCCGGCTAGTCCAGTCTTTCACCTGGTTCGCGACACCAGGACTTTTCACCTAGGGTTACCACCCCCTAGGACTTTTGCCTGAAGCCATCGACCTGCCAAGACTTTCCGCATAGGGTTACCACCCCCTATGACCTAAGGTTACCACCCCCTAGGGTTTTTCCTTTTGCCTAACCGCAGCTAGGACTTTCCTGAAATCTCAAGTAGACTTGTTAGACTACAAAACATCTTAACTTTGAATTCTTTGCCATTATCAAAACACTAGTTCAATCATCGGATGCTTCCCGCACCAACAATCTCCCCCTTTTTGATTATGGCAACTCAAATTCAAAGTTAAGTAAATGAACGAATAGATAGACATTTTTAACACAGGCAAATCTGCTAAGTTTAGATGAACACAGTTAACTAAAGCAAATTTTGCCCTATAAGCTCCCCCTTAACTCTTGCTCCCCCTTAACTTTTGCTCCCCCTTAACTTGAATTTTATATTTACATTTTTGCTACTCTCCCCCTTTGCCATATATCCAAAAATGGGCAAAAATAGACATTGAATTGTACAGGAATTTACTTAGGTCAACAGGTTAGCTATGTTCAACAGGGTTTGAAAGTTAAGGTCAATTGGAACTTAGTTTCAATAATATTTTAAGTTTTAGGACAAGGTTTATTCATTTAAGTTCAGTTGGTCCTTAAGTCCAAGCACAAGTCATGTTCATTAGATTGATTTGCTAGGTATCAGAGCCATAAAGAACAAAGCATTCTTAACTAAAAAATTGAGTATCCTTTACCAACTGTCTAACCTTTAGTTACTTGTTGATTGTCTATAGGACAATAGCTTTCTCTAGGTTAGTCAAGTTAAGTTATTTTGATCCAGATAGACTTGACTAGAGCTGGAGAACTTAACTTGATTAATGTTTATTGCATATTTAACGCCCAGACTCATATTGATGCACAGATATAAGCATTCTTGAGTCCAGGCTATACCCTATGCATCTCACGCCGTTCTATGTTTTTCAACCACACTCAAGGTAAACCTAGGTGTTTGTGAGATGCTCTGGCTTAATTCTAGGGGAACATGATTTCTAGGGGGAAAGCCTAGACTAATTCCAAAATTTTGAGCAATCTAACAAAAATTGGAGTTTTGAAAACTGTTTTTCCTAGATTTTAAATAAACAATAAAAGAAATAATGGTAATATATCTACTCTACCCAGCACATTCCTATTTGCCTTCTAACTCCACTGAACTCAAGTTCAGGTAAGGGTTTTGTAAAGATGTCAGTTAGGTTTGATTTGGACTCAACATGGTTGAGTGCAATTTCACCTTTAGCTACATGATCCCTTACAAAGTGGTGCTTTACCTCTATGTGTTTGGTCCTAGAATGGTGAATAGGGTTTTTGGTCAGATTAATCGAGCTGATATTATCAATAAAGATTTTAGTATTTTTATAGTCTAGTTGATAATCTTTTAGTGTATGCATCATCCATAACAATTGAGATGCACATTCTCCTAGAGCTATGTATTCAGCTTCTGTAGTGGATAGAGCAACACAATGTTGCTTTCTGCTTGACCAACTTACTAGGGACTGACCTAGAATTTGGCAGCTACCACTTGTACTTTTCCTATCTAACTTGCACCCAGCATAGTCTGAATCAGAATAGCCATAAAGATCAAAGGTGCAAGTTCTTGGATACCAAAGTCCTACATTTAGAGTTCCTTTAATATACCTAAGTATTCTTTTAACATATGTTAGGTGTGACTCTTTTGCACAGGATTGGTATCTAGCACACATACCTACTGCAAACAGTATGTCAGGTCGACTTGCAGTTAGATAAAGTAAACTACCTATGGCACTCCTATAGTATTTTGGGTCTACAGGTTTTCCTTCAGGGTCAGAGTCAATGTTTATGTTAGTTGCCATTGGAGTGTTTATAATTTTTGAATTTTCCATGTTGAATTTTTTGATTAATTCTTTAGCATATTTAGTTTGATAAATGTAGATTCCATCTTTGGTTTGTTTTATCTGTAAGCCTAAGAAAAAGTTGAGTTCTCCAACCATGCTCATTTCAAATTCACTTTCCATTAATTTAACAAATTCTTTCAAAAATTTTGAATTAGTTGAACCAAAGATTATGTCGTCAACATAGATTTGGGCTATAAAGATATCTTTTTCTATAGTTTTTACGAACAAGGTCGGATCGATTTGACCTTGATTAAAGTCTTTCGATATTAAGTAATTAGATAATCTTTCATACCATGCTCTAGGGGCTTGTTTTAGTCCATATAATGCCTTTTTTAATTTAAATACATGGTTAGGATAGTCTATGTCTTCAAACCTGGGAGGTTGGCTTACGTAGACCTCTTCCTTGATAAAATCATTTAAGAAGGCTGACTTAACGTCCATTTGGTACAACTTGAACCCTTTATTTGCTGCATAGGCTAATAACATTCTAATGGACTCGAGTCTAGCTACCGGAGCATAGGTTTCATCATAGTCTAAGCCTTCGACTTGACTAAACCCTTTGGCTACTAGCCTAGCTTTGTTTCTTATTATCTCACCGTGATCATCCAACTTGTTCCTAAAAACCCATTTGGTGTCTATTATTGATTTATCACTGGGTTTAGGTACAAGGTCCCAGACTTGGTTTCTCTCAAATTGTGCTAATTCTTCTTGCATTGCAATGATCCAGTCTGGGTCAGGAAGAGCTTCTTCTATAGTTTTAGGTTCAAATTTAGAAATGAGGGCAATCTGACTAAGATTTCTATGAGATGACCTAGTTCTGACTCCTAGGTTTGGGTCACCCAGAATTTGGTCAGGTGGGTGAGAAGTACTTATTCTAGTTGGTCTTAGCTGTAGTTCAGGTACTGGTTCTTCTGTCTCATTAAGATTAGGTTGGATTTCATCATCTTCTGTAGCTCTTGGATGAATGTCAGCATTGTCAGTTATATTAGGTAAATTGTTTTCTTCATCAAATATTACATTAGTTGTTTCTTCCACTTTCAAGGTGTTTTGATTATATACTCTAAAGGCTCTACTGGTTGAGGAGTATCCTAAAAATATTCCTTGGTTAGATTTGGGTGTAAATTTCCTAGATAGTCTTTAGTATTTAAAATGTAAACTTTATAACCAAATACTTTTAAATAGTTTAGGTTGGGAATTTTATGATAGTAGAGTTCATAAGGTGTTTTGTTGTGATATTTTTTTATTAAAATTCTGTTTTGAATATAATTTGTCGTATTTATTGCTTCAGCCTAAAATTGGTGACTTAACTTATATTCGTTTAACATTGTCCTAGCGGCTTCTTGTAGTGTTCTATTTTTACGTTCTACTAGTCCATTTTGTTGGGGGGTTCTAGGACATGAAAATTCATGTTGGTATCCATTTATTTTACAAAATTCGGTAAATCTATGATTTTCAAATTCTCCCCCATGATCACTTCTTATTCTTTTAATTTTAGTATCTTTTTCATTTTCCGTTAATTTGCAAAAGTTACTAAATATTTCATAGGTTTCATCTTTTGTTTTTAGGAATTCTACCCATGTATACCTAGAGTAGTCATCAATTATTACTAGGCAATATTGATTCTTGCTTAGTGATTTGGCTCCATGTGAGTCAAATAGGTCAATATGAAGAAGCTCGAGAATGGTGTTGGTTCTTTCTAGATTGGTTGATTTGTGGATTGACTTGGTTTGTTTTCCTTTTTGACATGCATCGCATATTGAGTTTTCAATGAATTTTAATTTGGGCAAACCTCTAACTAGACCATTGTGACTCATTCTTGAAATGAGTCTAGTGTGAGTGTGACCCAGCCTTCTGTGCCATAGGTGAGTTTCCTCTTGTTGTGTCAATAGACATTTTATTGAGGATAATGATAAGTTAATTGTGTAGATGTTATTCTTCCTAAGTCCCTTAAGTCTAATTTCAGGGTTTTCGATGTTTTTAACTAAACATCCAGATTTGTCAAAATTGACTAGATATCCGTTGTCACATAATTGACTTATACTTAGTAAATTAAAATTAAAATTTTCAACCAATAAGACATTTCGGATAATGAAATCGGAACTAAGTTCAATATTACCTTTTCCGATTACTTTAAGTTTACCGTCGTTGCCGAATGCAACTGATCCTAACTTCTTGTACTTGAGTTTAGTAAACTTCAACCTATCTCCAGTCATATGTCTAGAGCATCCACTATCCAACATCCATTGTTCCAATTCCTACACATGAAGTAATTTGAATTGGTTTTTGATGGATTTAAAGATAGCTTAATTGAAGTTGACTCCTAAGATTTTCTAGGTAATTCAGCAAGTATTTAAGCCTATGATATAATTTTGATCAGGAAAAAATTTGAAATTTAAGTTTTTTTTTTTTAAATAATTTTGAAATTTAAGTTAAAATAATTTTGAAATTTAAGTTTTAAAATAATTTTGAAATTTAAGTTTTTTAAAATAATTTTGAAGTTTAAGTTTTAAAATAATTTTGAAATTTAAGTTTTTAAAATAATTTTGAAATTTAAGTTTTTGAAATAATTTTGAAATTTAAGTTTTTAAAATAATTTTGAAATCTAAGTTTTACAATAATTTTGAAATTTAAGTTTTAAGTTTTAAAATAATTTTGAAATTTAAGTTTTTGAAATAATTTTGAAATTTAAGTTTTTAAAATAATTTTGAAATCTAAGTTTTTGAAATAATTTTGAAATTTAAGTTTTTAAAATAATTTTGAAATTTAAGTTTTTAAAATAATTTTGAAATTTAAGTTTTTAAAATAATTTTGAAATTTAAGTTTTTAAAATAATTTTGAAATTTAAGTTTTTAAAATAATTTTGAAATTTAAGTTTTTAAAATAATTTTGAAATTTAAGTTTTTAAAATAATTTTGAAATTTAAGTTTTTAAAATAATTTTGAAATTTAAGTTTTTAAAATAATTTTGAAATTTAAGTTTTTAAAATAATTTTGAAATCTAAGGTTTTTGAAATAATTTTGAAATTTAAGTTTTTAAAATAATTTTGAAATCTAAGTTTTAAAATAATTTTGAAATTTAAGTTTTAAGATTTAAAATAATTTTGAAATTTATGTTTTAAAATAATTTTGAAATTTAAGTTTTTAAAATAATTTTGAAATTTAAGTTTTTGAAATAATTTTGAAATTTAAGTTTTTAAAATAATTTTGAAATTTAAGTTTTTAAAATAATTTTAAAATTTAAGGTTTTTTAAATGAATTTGAATTAATTATCAGTTTGATTTTAATTACTTAGTCATCTCACCCGATCTAAATTTTCAAACAGGGAATCCTATAATTTTTGTGAGATGAATTATGGTTGAATTTTTAGGGTAAGGTTTAACTTTGTGTTAGATTCGGGTTTAGCTTTCGGTTCAACAAGTAGGCATTCTTTGGATAAACTTCTGGGCTATGGTGAGTCACAAAGAGCTCATTAAAGTAACCATGCCTTCGAGGTCTTCCAAATAGTCCTATCTATTGAACTTAATACTAATCCTTGGTCTAACTAGTTAGGATCCATTTAAGGGTAGCTTCGGTCAGTTCCACTTGGCCAAATGCACCAGGTCGAAGCCATATCTTCCTAGACATGCGATGCCCAAGCTTCCCTAACGTACTATCATCCAAAAACTTCACCAGTACTGTGGGTCAAGTTAAACCTAGCCTATTTTTCCTAATCTTAATTACCCTGCCGGGTAATCTACTCTTGTTTACCCATTTCGGGTAAATTTGGTTCAGTTACCCTGTCGGGTAGTTCAGTTGGAGGTGCCAGCTAGTTTGGATCCTCCATCTATTTTCTAATTTTGAATTTTGAATTTTGAATTTATAATTTACTTTTGAATATTTTAATTTAGAATCAGTTTTGAATTTTTAATTTATAATTCAATTTTTGAGTTTTTAATTTAATTTCGAATTTTGAATTTATAATTTAATTTTGAATTTAATTTCAAATTTTGAATTTCGAATTTATAATTTTGAATTTTTTAATTTATAATTTATAATTTTGAATTTTTTAATTTAATTTCGAGATCGTTTTCATTTTAGCTTTCCCTGGATCATGGCCTCGATATGGTCTGTCGAGGTAGTATATTTGATCTTTCGGAACCCAGTATTGGCCAAGTCCAACTTGATTGATCAATTTGGACTTGGGGACCCATGCTTGGACTAATTTACTATTTTGTTTGTTTATTAGGGATAAATAAGATCTATATTTCTTTTTACTTTTATATCCTAGCCCAGTTCTATTGTAGACAGCTCTTTGTGTCCCAAGAATTAGATCCAAATTCTTGGAGCCCAGAGAGAACTTTTCTAAAGTAATTTTTAAATCTTTTAACTGATTTTTCAGATTTGAATTTTCTTTCTCAAGTTGTTGTACTTGAGTTGAATCTTCAGTTTGAACTTGATCAGGTAAAGATTTTGAGTTAGTTACTCCTTTAAGAATGGTTACTTCTTTTAGAAGTGACTTAATTTTCAAATTTGACTTGGCTAATTTGCGAAGTAAATAATTGACTAAATTATTAAGCCTAGGAATACTTACAGCGGAGTCTGGCCCTTCGGAAACGGATGCGGATTCGTGGCTTTGCTCGGAGTCGGCTTCTGACTCGCTCTCGAATTCGTTGATCTGGTCCCGGGCCATCAATGCGAGTAAGCTCGTTTGGTCGAGTTCGTCGTCTTCGTCCTCCGAAGAAGATTCGTCCCAGGTTGCCTTTAGGGCCTTCTTCCTTCTTTGCTTTTTGGCCTCCTTTTGGTTGGGACAGTTGGCCTTGATATGCCCTTTCTGGTTGCACCCGTAACATGTAACTTCGAACTTTACCTTTGAGTTCGATTGGGCCTCCTTAGATTGAACTGCCTTCTTCAGAACTTTCTTGTTGAAGCCCTTCTTCTTCTTGTAGAGCTTCTTTACAAGATTTACAAGTTCGCTTGTCAGTTCATCTTCTGAATCTTCTGAATCGGGTTCATCTTCTGATTCCGATTCAATTTTTCGCCGTCCTCTTGATTCCCGTGTTCGACTCGTTCCTGCAATCAAGGCAATACCTTTCTCAGATGGCTGTGCATTAGTTTGATCATGGAGTTCAAATTCACTAAATAACTCGTCTAATTTTAAGGACGACAAATCCTTAGAAACTTTGTAGGCATCTACCATTGATGCCCGCAATGTACTCCTAGGAAATGAGTTAAGTGCATACCTTATTATATCTCTGTTTTCAACCTTCTGCCCAATTCCATGAAGGGAATTCAGGATATCTTGAATTCGAGCGTGTAAAGAACTTGTCGTCTCGCCTTCCTTCATTTTCAAATTGTATAGTTTATTAAGTAACAAATCACGCTTACTAACCTTGGTTTCCGAGGTGCCTTCGTGAAGTTCGATCAGTTTCTCCCATAGTTCTTTTGCGGAGGAGAATGGACCGACTCTGTTGAGCTCTTCTTTGGTAAGTCCGCATTGAATGGTGCAGGTGGCTTTGGCGTCGGCTTCCACCTTTTTGATAAATGCTGGCTCCCAGTTCTCACAGGACGTAGGCTTACCGTCTGTGTCAGTTGGTAGTTGTAGTCCTGTCTTGACTATCATCCAGGTGTCGAACTGGATCTTTAGATATATCTCCATTCGCCCCTTCCAATATCCGAAGTCTTCTCCGGAAAATAGTGGGGGACGAACGGTGCTATATCCTTCTTGTTGGGCCATTTAGATCTAAAAAAAACAGAAACAACAAGATCTATTCCAAGACTGAGTCTTGGATTAGTAGTGCGGGAAGAGAAGGAAAAAAAAAACGAGCCCAAGTGGTATTGACCAACTTTGAGCAACACCGATTTGAACAGAATTAGAATTTTTAGCTAATTAGCTAATTTCCAATTGACTTAAAAAGAAAGAAAAAAATACCACGAAAGGAAAAAATAGTTTTGAATGGTGGTTGCACCAATTCAAAACAACCCCGCTCTGATACCAATTGTTGGATCGAGACGCGCTAGAGGGGGGGTGAATAGCGCTCGTGGCTATTTGTTCAATTATCGGAAACGTAAGAATTATCGGAGTAATTAAGCAGCGGAATAAAACAAAGTAAGCACACAGAGACAGGAGGATTTTTACTTCGTTCGGAGCCTTGATCGACTCCTACTCGAAGGCCCGCGATCCTTGATCGCTTCCGGTGGGCAACAACTATAAGCTCGTTAAAAGATTACAATTATGAGTACAAATAAAAGCTATAACTTTTATACCGACAACAAGAAATGCTAATTCTGAAGCTTCGGGTCGTCGGGCACTTGTAGCAGCACTTCGGAGCGTCTTTTGGAGCAGCACGTTGATGAAAGATCACTTGGAATTCGTTGATCTGAAGTGCTGGTCGAAACCCCCTTATAAAGGGTGTTCAAGGCGCCTTGAAGGCTGTTCAAGGCGCCTCCATGCTGCCTGGTCTTTCGCGAGGATCAAAACTGACCTGGTCGAATTTCATCCATTCAAGGCGCCTTATAGCCCTCTCAAGGCGCCTTCCAAGGCACCTTCTGCCTGCTTCAAGGCGCCTCCAGTGGTGCTTCGCAGCCAGCTCAGCTTTTGCACCCGACGCGCCTCCAAGCTCCATGAAGGCGCCTCGGACACTGTTCATCCGAGGCTTTAGGTTGCTCCTTTGCACCTGCAAGATACGTTAGTCCCAAACACTATCCTGCAACACAAAGTTAGCATAATAAACATTATAAATGAAGTATGGACAGTCTCCGGACTGTCCAAGTCTGACTTCGGGTTTCCAACCGGAAACCCTAGGTCGACCCGACGCCTACTGTTCCCTCTACGGGGAACGCGTCCTCACCTACTCCACTCAGGAGAGTTACCTGTTGCCAGTCGATCCTCCAGATCGACTGGACTTTTGCTCAGCACTCGACGCTTCCGGACTTTCTGCTGGACATCCGCTTCCCCGGCTAGTCCAGTCTTTCACCTGGTTCGCGACACCAGGACTTTCCACCTAGGGTTACCACCCCGTAGGACTTTTGCCTGAAGCCATCGACCTGCCAAGACTTTCCGCATAGGGTTACCACCCCCTATGACCTAAGGTTACCACCCCCTAGGGTTTTTCCTTTTGCCTAACCGCAGCTAGGACTTTCCTGAAATCTCAAGTAGACTTGTTAGACTACAAAACATCTTAACTTTGAATTCTTTGCCATTATCAAAACACTCGAATTCGTCGAATGCTTCCCGCACCAACACCTTGGAGCTTGATGGAGGCTCCTTAAACACCCTTTATAAGGTAGTCTCGACCAGCAGCTCAAGATATCAACTTCCGAGCAATCCTTACGCTACAAGCTGCTAACGAGACGATCCCGAAGTGCTACAACATCATCCCGACAACCCCGAGCTTCAGATTTGATATTCTTGTTGTCGGTATTACTTTTCTTTATAGTTCAAATTGTAATTTGTTTGCAATAACTTTTCGAGCTTATAGTTGTTACCCACCGAAAGCGATCAACGATCACGGGCCTTGGAGTAGGAGTCGCCACAGTCTCCGAACCAAGTAGCTCCTCATGTCTTTGTGTGTGATTATTATTTTAATTTTCGCTACGTTTATTACTCTAGTTTTACGATTCTAAAATGAGTGAAAGCCACGAGCGCTATTCACCCCCCCTCTAGCGCTTCTCGATCCAACATTTACAATGGTTTAAAAGAGAGATTTTGATTTTGTTAAAATCTTTCCTTTTTTTGTAACTATCTACTATAGCAAATAAAAGGAAATTTTATTAAAAACTTTCCTTATTAGCCACTAGCAAAGATTATAAAAGAGGAGGAGGAAGTTCCCAAAAATGAACATAACCTAAGCCCTCTCTCTCTTTTATTCTATTGGTGGTCGGCCCTCTTCTTCTCTCTTTCTCTCTTTAGGCCTGCACCCCACTTCCTCCCTTTCTTCCTTCTAGGGCCGGTGCCCATCTCACCTTGGTGGTCATGGCTTGAAGGATTAGAAGAAGAAGAGAAGAAGCACTTGGTGGTCGGTTGCTTGGTGGAGAAAAAGAAAAAGAAGGAAGCCTCTTCACTTTGCATTCTTTGGTGGCCGAAAGTTTGGAAAGGAAGGAGAAGGTTGGGTGTTTTCGTCTTGGTAGATCGTCGCCCACACGACATCCAAGAGGAGGAGAGGAATACAACAGAAGATTAAGAGGTCTTTAGCTACAAGGAAAGGTACAACTAGTTCTTTATTCCGCTGCGAATTAGTTTAGTTTTTCTTTGTATGGATTCTGAAATACCAACACAAGAGGCTTTCAATTTTGTGTTTCGATTTTGTGTTTCTATTGTGGTCTCTATAATTAAACCTAAGGTTACTGTAAGAAGTTTAAATATTCAATTTCTTTAAAAGGCTTTGTCTAAGAAGTGGTGGATGATCTCATACCCAAGAAGGTCGAGTGCCTCGCCATGTTTAACCTGGAAGCCAATCTTTAAAATAGATATTTAATCAACTTCTGTAATATGATTTAACTTCTGAAGAACACATGGGTTGAACGTGGAGTAAAAATGTTAAGTTCCGTTTCCAATCCAAGTTTAACTTTTGAAGAACAACTTGGATTAAAAATGTTACGTTTCATTTACAATCCAAGTTTAACTTCTGTAGAGCACATGGGCTGCTAAGAAATGTTTTGTACTTGTACAAATTTTTTTACAGGGGAAACAGAACAGATTTTCGAGTAGCACCCAACACATCGATCGACTGAGTGCAGGTTTAAAGTCTCTGATTCCCCTTAAGGGAGCCCGCCCGGTCACCCCTTAAGTGAACGCGTTGGAATTCCATTCTATTTCAATTTCCTTGTACAAAAATTGTACAAGTACAGAACTTTCCTAGCAACCTGCATGTTCGATCAGATATGTGTTTGATCAATCAAGCAAGTTCTTGACAGATCAAAGCACATCTTGATCGAAGTACAAGATCGCTGCCCTCTTGTGTTGGTATTCAAAATCGATACAAAGAAAACTAAACTAATTACGCAGCGGAATCAAAGAAGTTGTACCTTTCCTTTGTAGCTAAAGACCTCTTGATCTATGCAAGAGGCGTCGGCCCCTAGCAAGCAAGAGGAAACCGCTAGCCCTAGCAAGAAAGATGAAACCGCCATCCCAAGCAAGGAAGAGGACAGAATTGTGGGAAAATTAGGTTTTGGGGCCGCCACCTACTCCCTTTTATAATCCTTACCGCTGGCCCTAGGAAGATGAGATTAATCGAAAACCACAACAACTACTTGGATAGGTGGATACGAGGCTTTATATAGAGGCTACAACAGGGACCTAGAGGAGAAATTTGTTTAGGCCTCCTGATGGGCTTGGGCTTCCTGTGTTCGGCTCGAACACTCAACTCAAGTCCATCAATAATAACTCATACCACTAAACTGGAACGCCCACCCTACTTAATTACCCTAAAACCTAAGTCACAGACGTTACACTTTTCATACCTTCTAAAGACTTCGTTATATGCACACTGCTTAATTCAAAGATCTACTCTGAACATGTTTCAACTGTTGAGTAATGGGTTAGACCGATGCAGAGCTGAGATGTCTAGAGCTGCTAGAGGGTCTGGGTCGTGTGACCCTGACTGACCGTGTAGTCTCACACGAGAAGGAGCTAGTCATGGTCGGGTGGTGATAACCGGCCATGTGACCTTACTGGGCCCGAGTCTGGGCACGGTCGTGTAAGGCTGTAACGCCCGAAAATTCTCAAAATAATTATTAGAAATATCCTAATAATTTTCTAGAATTTTAGGATATTTTTAAAAAAAATTTAGAGTAGCAGAAGTAGTAAAAATAAATAGAAAATGAAAATAGCCTAAGCGGGAATTGAACCCGAGACCTATTGGGTCCTATGACTTATAGATAGCTCTAGTAACCAAGTGAACCCAGAAGGGCCGTGCTGAAAGGAAAGGGAAACAATTAAATTTATATTAGAGTTGGGCGAAATTACCCACTTAATATAAATAAGGAATTAAAAAGTGAAGAGGTATTTTTAACGTAACTTTTCTCCTCCTCAACCTAATTCCGCCGACCCCTCTCCCTTCCTCTTCTTCTCTCGGCGCCATCCACAAGCAAAGGCTAGGGTTCCGTCCCCTAGGCTAGGAGCACCTTCCGGCGACGACTCCGACACGAGGACGCTTCCTTCCGCGAGAGGAACGCATAGACGCGAGAAGATCGGCGAAGAGATCTCTTCTCCGGAGAACCTAGCGATTAGATTAGTAAGAAACTTCGAGCAGGAGGTAAGAAACCCCTCACCTGCAGTATAAGTAGCTTCCGTATGATTTTTATGCATTAGTTTAATTATATGTAGTTTTAGGCACACAGGGTGTGCATTAGTGCACACAGGGTGTGCATTAGTGCACACCGAGTGCTCGATTAAATGCTTAGCTCAGGTAAATGCCACCTTAGGCCTTTAATAGCCTAGATAAATGCAATAGAAGCATTTTACAGCTCATGTAGTCTCGCAACAGCTTTTATGGGACTAGATGTCCAATGGGTGGGCTCCCACAGTCGCCTCTAGGTTCAGACAACCTAGCTCTAGGTTCAGATAACCTAGAAACAGCAAGACAAGAAATAATTAGCTATGTTTAGTACTTTACTTTCTCAGTGGCATTGTACTGGATTAGATATCCATTGGGTTGGGCTCCCATAGTCGTCCCTAGGTTCAGCTAACCTAGTAAACCCAACTAGATTCAGAATTTGTAACCCCGGGTTTAGTTAGGGATGCGCGCATAGCAAGTACAGTTGCCGGGCCCAAACAGCAGCATGATTATGTATTTTCATCTATTATTTATGAATATAGTTTTCAAACATCACAAAATAGTTATGTGAGTTAAGTACAGCTTTAGCATCAGATTAGTATTAGCTGAGCTCAACTTTGGTATCAGTTTAGCTTTCTGTTGATACAACATGATAGTTTGTAATTAGCCTTATTGCCATGATCAGTTTTGCTTCTATGTGTTGTATGTCATGCCATACTTAGTATATTCAGAATGTGTTTCAAATAGCATGTTTTAAAAACATAATTTGCACCGTATGCATGTTTTAGTGAGGTAGATGGTTTCTTACTAAGCTCTCAAGCTTACAGATACTATTTTCCTTATACTACAAATAAAGGTAAAGGGAAGATGGACTAGCGGAGGCTGGAGGTCAATGCGATGATGAAGATGTGTGTGGATGGAACTTGGAATAACGACCTTGGAGAAACTAGAAATAAATCTGAAACTTTAGCATTTTATTAAGTTGTTACTTTCCTTATTTCTGCTATTTTAATGCTATGAATCATGAAAGACCTGTTTAGATTGTTAGTGTTCCTGCTTAGAATGTCAGTTAGTGTTATTGGGATGTTTATGGTCATATTAGAACTTGTGGGTGTGAGTTTGGCACGAAACAGTGCAGAAATCAGACTTGTGGTAGGAAATCAGAAACCCCAATCGATCGGCCGATCGATTGGAGGCTTCTCAATCGATAAGCCGATCGATTGAGAAGTTCGTACCGCGAACAGTAAGCTCCTGGATCGATCAGCCGATCGATCCGGATGCCTTCTGTCGCGAACAGAAAGCCCTGGGATCGATCACTAGATTGATTGGCCAGTCTGGATCGATCAGCCAATCGATCCAGAATATCGCCCGAGCACAGTAGCGTGCTGAATCGATCACTGGATCGATCCAACCTAAGTTCCGCACACAGTAGCATGCTGGGTCGATCACTGGATCAATTAGACCATTCCAATCGATCCACCGATCGATTGGGAAGCCTGATAGCAGCGGGAAACCCCTTATTCCAGTTCCTTGACCATGGGGAATGTAATATATGATATGATTAGTTTGATTACACCCCTTAGCACATATAGAATAAAGAAATGATAATAGTTTAGCCAAGTTTAAATTAGTACAGCTTCTGCACCTAGACTTGAGATGGTCATGGAGTAGTTTAGCACAGCATAATGTGACGGTCCGGCCTTACAGCCTAGCCAATAGAAGGCGGGTCTTTACAGAGTGGTATCAAAGCAGTTTCCATACTTCCTACACACACATCAGCATTGAACCTACAGCTTCCAAGTAAGAATACCTCTCACTTTGTTATGTTTATTGCTTTCATGTTGTAGATAACTAAAGTATGCTTATCTGTGATAGTATTAGCTATGTAAACGTGATAATTTAGTTATGTATGTCCTTTGTTCCTCTAGAAATGGCACGAGGACGCCCAGCTAGAAGGGCACTAGCTACTGAGCCCCAGCATGAGGCAGGCAGTTTAGTGCCTCCTCCAGACCTTACAGTATTAGTGGCTCAGTTACAGCAGCAGCTAGCTGAACAGCAACAGGAGATAGCCACCTTAAAGGCTAATCAGCAGAATACTCCCACAGTCACCCCGGAACCAACCTTAGCAACGCCAGTAGTCTTAGAGGTTCCACCAGTCCAGCCTACAACACCAGTAGCCCCAGCAACAGAGGCAAGAAGAGAAGCCTATCTGATCCAGTGGCAGAGAGTCAAGCCAGAGAATTTCTCAGGCACCAGCGAACCATGGGATGCTCAAGCCTAGTTCAAAACACTAGAGAGCACGATGGAGCTTCTGGACTGTCCAGAGCATGAGAAGGTGAAGTGCGCCTCCTTCTGTCTGACGGGAGATGTACGCATGTGGTGGGAGAGAATTAGAGCGAAGAGCCCAGTAAATCAGATGACATGGGCTGACTTCGAGGAAGAATTCTTCGAGGAGTTCTTTCACATGCGGGTCACGAACCGTCACTACGACGAGTTTACTGAATTTCGCCAGGGCAACCTCTCAGTGGAGGAAGCCGTGAAGAAATTCAACAGATTGGCTCGCCTATGCCCTGAACTAGTCAGCACAGAAAAAGAACGAGTTCGGTTGATGCTCAAGATGCTGAGGCCGGAAATAGCGATGAACATGGCTGGTGGCACCCATAGGCCACAAACCACCGAAGAACTAGTCAACAGTGCTCTGACCACCGAGCACTACCAGAATAATATTAAGCAACAGAAGCAAGTCCTCTCAGAATCCAAAGGACAAGGAGGCTCAGGTACTCAGAAACACCAGGGCCACAGCTCCCACGGCTCTAACTGGAAAGGGAACTTCAGCAATAAGTGCAAACCAGGGAGTTACCCAAAAGGAGGACCAGCCAGCAAACAGCCCAGTTATCCAAAGTGTGCTACTTGTGGGAAATTCCACCCTGGAGTTTGTCGTAGGGGCACACGAGGATGCTTTGAGTGTGGACAGGAAGGGCATATGGCTAAGTAGTGCCCAAACAAGATCATCTTTCCTCCACCACAGCCAATTCAGCATGAAGCCAAGCCAGCACAGTTGCATCAGATGCAGGCCGCTCTAGATGGTCCACACATCAGCCAGGGCAGACTAGAAGCCCCTCCAGCTACGACAAATGCACGGATCTACTCACTGACCAGAGAGGAAGTAGCGAATGCCTCGACAGTTGTTTCAGGTCAGATTAGTATATTACAGCAAAGTACAACTGTCTTATTTGATACTGGGGCAACCCATTCTTATATATCCAGGGCATTTGCAAAGAAATTAGCGATCCCCCCAGAGGTACTCAGTAGTCAGTTTCTGACGACATTACCTTCAGGAGAGATTATGGCATCCACGCACTGGCTCAGAGCAGTGCCAGTCATTATAGCAGACAGAGAACTCTTTTGTGATTTGATAGTGCTAGAGATGACTGATTACGATGTCATCTTTGGAATGGACTTCCTGATCAGATATGGTGGCTCTATAGAGTGTTGTAAACAGAAAGTCGTATTCCAACCTGAAGCAGAAGTGCAATTCGAGTTCATCGGAGAACCCAAGAGAAAGGCCAGGAAGTTTCTCTCAGCTATGAAAGCACAAAAGTTAATGGATTCAGGATGTACGAGATTTTTAGCGCATGTAATCAATGTCAGTCAGGACAAGGACCAACAGCTAGCAGAGGTCCGAGTCGTATGTGTAACACCCATAGGATCCTTAGCAAAATTCTAGAATATTCTATCATGAATAAAGAATAAAGAAAAATATATATGCTTTAGTTGAATTTTTGCTCCTAGCCAAACACTTAAATAAATAAAATAGGAATAAAAATACATAAGGTCTAGGACTTGAACTCTAGATCTCTCATTAGATACCTGAATAAGATAACCACTAGACCAAGAGAAATTATTGTAAGGAAAGAGAGGGAAACCATAATTAAATGTAAGAAGAAAAGACTCTTCTCTTAAGAAGGAGAAGTGAGAGTTGTCTTCTCCCTCTCTAATGAAGAGATGCTCTAGAATATTCCTTTCTTACTCACCAAGAAGGGATGTATCTAGACTTTTCTTAATGATGAAGAGAGTAAAAGAAAAGAGGAAGAAAAATATATTTTTCCTTCCTCCTCTCATGATGAATAAAAGGAAGAAATTAAAATGAGTTGGCATTTTTCTCATTCACTCTCTTACTCCTTCCTCCTTCACCGTGCCCCCTTCTTCACCCATTCTTCTTCTTGCCGAGACCAAGGAGCAAGGAAGCTTCCCCTCTCTAGGAAGGATCCACAACAAAAGGTTAAATCTCTAAGGAAAACAAGCGCAAGGATGTGAGTATCCCCTCACTGCAGTACAAGTAGCTTCGGTTTTTAGAATGTTTTTCTCTTTCGAAACTCTAAAACTTTTCTTGAAAGAAGATGGTCAAGATAAAGAATAGGTAGTTACTTAGGGTTAACAAGTGATAAGAGATGCTTCATGTTATAAAAAAAAAAAAAAAAAAATTTAGAACTTGTTGCATGATTCGGCCAAGGATGGAAGAAAGGATCTAGAATAAGTTTTTCTTTGATCACATACTTAAATTTCTACTCTATGATATATGAATTTCATATGTTGTTAGTTTAGTCTTCATTCTTCATGTCGTGAAGAAAAAAAAAAAAAAAAAAAGAAGAGAAACCTAGCTATATGGTTCGGCCAAATTGATTATAAGGCCTTAGGTCAAGAATTTTAGTTAGAAACCATACTAGATGTACCTCTTTGTGATGTATGAATTTTTACATGTTTATAACTAAGGTCTTTATGTTTCATATGGAATGAGATGGTGGTAAACCCTACTGATATGGTTGGCAAAATTGAATAAATGGGTTAGGGTTTAAGTTTTTGAACTCAAATATGCTTAGAACATGAAGTACAATACCTTATAGGCACTTAGATTAAATGGGCTTGTTATAAGTTTAAGTTTTATACTTCTTATGGAATAAAATGATATGGAACTCTACTGATATGATTCGGCCAAATGAAAATATTCATGAAGTATGGTTCCTTGTAAGTACTTGTACAATATTCTATAGGTACTTAGATTAAATGTGCATGCTACATGTTTAAGTTTTATGCTTCCTAAGGGATAAAAAGACATGAAACCCTACTGATATGTTTCGGCCAAATGAAAATAAAAGGGTTAGGGTTAGAGTTTTGAACTCAAATAGGCTTATTCATGAAGTATGGTTCCTTGTAGGTACTTGTACTATGCTCTATAGGAACTTAGATTAAATGTGCATGTTACATGTTAAGACTTATGCTTCTTATGGAGTAGAATGATATGAAATCCTACTGATATGTTTCGGCCAAATTGAAATAAATGGGTTAGAGTTAGAGTTTTGAACTCAAACATGCTTATTCATGAAGTATATTGCCTTGTATGTGCTTAGATCAAGTTTACATGCTATGTGGATAAGTTTTATGCTTCATATGGAACCAAATGATATAAGAACCCTACTGATATGTTTTGTCCAAATTGAGATAAATGGGTTAAGGTTAGAGTTTTGAACTCAAACATGCTTATTCATGAAGTATATTACCTTGTATGTGCTTAGATCAAGTTTACATGCTATGTGGATAAGTTTTATGCTTCATATGGAACCAAATGATATAAGAACCCTACTGATATGTTTTGTCCAAATTGAGATAAATGGGTTAAGGTTAGAGTTTTGAACTCAAACATGCTTATTCATGAAGTATATTACCTTGTATGTGCTTAGATTAAGTTTTACATGTTATGTGGGTAAGTTCTATGCTTAATATGGAATGAAATGAGGATGAAACCTACTGATATGGTTCGGCCAAGATGGATAAATTGGGTTAGGAAAGAGTTAAACCTAACCAAACATGCTTAGGCATTTTCATGATATGTAGTCTTTGATATATAAGTGAAGTAAGCTTTCATGCTTTATGATATGTTGCATTTCTATGTCTTATGATAAGATGTGCCATGCTTATGATATGACATGATAGACTTATGACATGATATGCCATGTTAATGATATGATATGCTAGACTCATGATATGATATGCCATGTTCATGATATGTATGTTAAGTTCATGAGATGATATGCCATGTTTGATGATATGAAAATGACATGTTATGCTTTATGTTATGATAAGAACATGTTATGTTTCATAATGCATGTATGAATGGCTTATGTAAGAAGAAAAGCCTAAAGAGTTGCTTCCCTTAAGCTGGGACCAAGAGCACTCTTCATGTTATGGAAAAGAGTTGCTTCCCTTAAGTTGGGATCAAGAGCACTCTTCATGCTATGGTAAAGAGATGCTTTCCTTAAGTTGGGATCAAGAGCTCTCTTAATGATATGACAAGAATTATGACATGTATGATATGATGAGATATGATATGCATGATATTTTACTTTGTATGGCTTGTACCAAGGGTGGGCTCCATAAGCGCCCCGGGGTCGACGGACTATGAACGGACCTCGTTAAGGGATGGGCTCCTCAGTACGCCCCTAGGTCGACGGACTATGAACGGACCTAGATCCCTAGTAGGTTCGGGGCTAGCTACCCCGTCCTAGGGATTGCGCGCATTTATGTTTACATGTGGTACAAGCCAGGGCCCTTCTCATGATGATGATGATATGATATTCAAGTATGTATACTATATGTTTTGAAAGAAGCATGATGCATATGTGCATTCCATGATACATGTTTTAAAAATATACATATTGCATCTACATGCACATATTTATGAAATTATGTTTATGCACCCTTATGAACAGGTATGAGTTATGATACATGTTTACATGATATGATAGGCTTCATGATATGTGCTTAAAGAATGTGATATGAATCATGATATACCTTCACATGATAGACTTTGATATGTTATGCTCCTTATGTGATATGATATATTATGTTCTGCTTTCCCTCATGTGATGCTATGAGTTGTTATGGTTTTTTTTTACATGATAAGATATGTTCTATGTTATGACTCTCCATGCTATGTTATGCTATGCTATGTTTTCTACATGTTATGTTATGTTATGTGTTTCTTCGGATTTATGGGTAGGCAAGGATCTCACTAAGCCTTTGGCTTATAGCTACACATTTTCCTTGTACTGCAGATAAAGGCAAGGAATGGATTGTTTAAGGGGAGCAGAGCAGGAAAGGCAAGGAAGATGTGTGTGGAAGTGCTGGTGGATAGATCTATTTAAGTTTCTTTGAATTATCTAAGTTATGCATGTGAACAATGTTGGACCTATGCTTATGCTGATGATTTCAGCTAGTATTTCATACACTTATGATATTTTACTCATGTTAGAATAATGATGATATGATGATAATGTTCAATATGCTTTGATTCACATGCCATGATAAGTAAACTAAATGCATATGAATAAAAAAATTTAAATAAGTCTTCCGCTGCCATGAATCCATATGCATTAGTATAATTGATGTCTATGTTTCAGTGACGTCTGTCCCTCCGGGGTGGCCTTAGTTCTACCTGGAAGGGCAGGTGTTACAGTATGTGACTACCCAGCAGTCTTCCCTGAAGAGTTACCAGACCTAGCACCAGACAGGGAGATTGAATTTGAGATAGAACTCATTCCCGGTATGAATCCTATCTCCAAAGCGCCGTACCGCATGGCTCTAGCAGAACTGAAGGAACTTCATGAGCAATTACAGGAGCTGCTTGACAAGGGCTTCATACGCCCTAGTCACTCACCATGGGGAGCGCCTGTATTATTCGTGAAGAAGAAGGACGGGAGCATGCGCCTGTGTATAGATTACCGAGCACTGAACCAAGTCACAATCAAGAACAGGTATCCTCTTCCCAGAATTGATGACCTGTTCGATCAGTTAAAGGGAGCAGCAGTGTTCTCTAAGATAGACCTCAGATCAGGTTATCATCAGGTGAAAGTTAAAGAAGGGGATATACCCAAGACAGCGTTCAGGACTAGATACGGACACTACGAGTTCGTAGTCATGCCCTTTGGTGTGACAAATGCTCCAGCTACTTTCATGGACCTCATGAACAAAGTATTCAGGGATTACCTAGATAAATTTGTTATTGTGTTTATCGATGACATTCTTATCTATTCAGGAACTCAGGAAGAACACGCAGAACACCTGAAAATAGTATTGCAGACCTTTCTGCAGAACCAGCTGTACGCCAAGTTCATGAAATGTGAATTTTGATTAGATCAGGTGTCCTTCCTGGGTCACATCATCTCAAAGGATGGTATCATGGTAGACCCCAGTAAGATAGAAGCTGTGAGTAATTGGAAAAGACCCAAGAATGCTAGTGAAACAGAAGCTTTCTGGGATTAGCAGGTTATTACAGAAAATTCGTAGAGGACTTCTCCAGGATAGCTTCCCCACTGACAGCTCTCACCAGGAAGAACAGAAAATTTCAGTGGACAGAGGACTGCGAGAACAACTTCAGTGAGCTAAAGAGGAGATTGACCAGTGCACCTATTCTGGCTCTACCTGAAAATACAGACAGCTTTGATATTTATAGTGACGCCTCTAAATTAGGACTAGGAGCAGTACTGATGCAAAATGATAAGGTGATTGCCTATGCCTCTAGACAACTCAAGGAATATGAGAAGAATTACCCTACTCATGACCTTGAGCTTGCAGCAGTTGTGTTCGCTCTCAAAATTTGGAGACATTACTTGTATGGAGCTCAGTGCAGAGTGTATACAGATCACCAGATTCTGAAGTACTTCTTCACTCAGAAGGATCTGAATATATGATAGCGTAGATGGCTTGAGCTGGTCAAGGATTATGACATAGACATCCTCTACCACCCAGGAAAAGCCAATAAGGTGGTGGATGCACTTAGCAGAAAGTCCGATGCTACCTTACTATCCCTAGCAGCCATCTCACCACCCCTACAGAAAGAGATCACAGATTTTGGTCTCGAACTCATAGTTGAACAGCTCTCTACTATGATATTAGAGTCTACCTTGCTTGGTGACATCCAGACAGCTCAGGAGCAGGATCCTGAAATTCAGAAAATCAAGCAAGGGTTAGCAGAATCAGAAAGTAGGGAATTTAGAGTGTCCGATAGTGGGGTATTATACTTCGGTGACAGACTTTGTGTTCCAGACCAGGAGGAACTAAAGAAGAAGATTTTAGATGAGGCTCACAGGACTCCTTATGCGATGCATCCTGGCTCCACCAAGATGTACCAGGACTTGAAGAAACATTTTTGGTGACCTGGGATGAAAAGAGATATCGCTAGACATATCAGTACCTGTCTAACTTGCCAGAGAGTTAAGGCAGAACATCAGAGACCAGGAGGAGTTTTGCAACCTATTCAGATTCCAGAATGGAAGTGGGAAGACATCTCTATGGATTTTATAGTGGGACTACCCAGAACCACAAATGGTTTTGATACCATCTGGGTGATAGTCGGCAGGTTGACTAAATCAGCCCACTTCTTAGCTATCAAAATATCCTATTCCATGGAGCAGCTAGCTCAGTTGTATGTCGAGGAGATCGTTAGATTACATGAAGTCCCACGAACCATCATTTCAGACAGAGACAGTAGATTCACATCACACTTCTGGAAGTGTGAACAGTCAACATTGGGCACTAAGTTAAAGTTTAGCACAGCCTTCCATCCTCAGACAGATGGTCAAACAGAGCGAGTAAATCAGGTACTCGAAGATATGCTCCGAGCATGTGCCCTAGATTTCAAAGGAAGTTGGTGCAAATATCTGAGCTTAGCAGAATTTGCATACAACAACAACTATCAGGCCACCATCAGTATGGCACCTTACGAGGCTCTCTATGGGCGGAGGTGTAGATCTCCAATCTGCTGGTATGAGAGTGGTGAGCAGAAGGAACTAGAACTTCAGACAGATCTAGTAGCAGATACCACAGCAGCTATACAGCAGATCCGCCAGAGGATAGAGACAGCTCAGAGCCGTCAGAAAAGCTATGCTGATCGGGGATTCAGTGTTCCTCAGAGTAGCTCCCATGAAGGGAGTAATGCGTTTTGGGAAGAAGGGCAAACTAAGTCCCAGATATGTGGGACCCTACCTTATCACTAGAAGAGTTGGCAATGTAGCATATGAGCTAGAGCTACCACAGGAGATGTCAGCCATCCATAATGTATTTCATGTCTCTATGCTGAAGAAGCATATCCCAGATGCCATCCAGGTGATTGAGCCCCAGTCGGTACAAGTCCGCGAAGACCTCAGCTATGACAGTCGGCCTATTCAGATAATAGACCGAGCAGTTAAGAAATTGCGAAACAAGGAGGTACCGTTAGTGAAAGTTATTTGGCAAAATCACACAACAGAAGAGGCAACATGGGAGACAGAAGCTAGTATGAGACAGAAGTACCCAGAGTTATTCTAAGTTCGAGGACGAACTTTTTATAAGGTATGGGGAATTGTAATGCCTGAAAATTCTCAAAATAATTATTAGAAATATCCTAGTAATTTTCTAGAATTTTAGGATATTTTTACAAAAATTTTAGAGTAGCAGAAGTAGCAAAAATAAATAGAAAACGAAAATAGCCTACGCGGGAATTGAACCCGAGACCTATTGGGTCCTATGACTTATAGATAGCTCTAATAACCAAGTGAACCCAGCAGGGTCGTGCTGAAAGGAAAGAGAAACAATTAAATTTATATTAGAGTTGGGCGAAATTACCCACTTAATATAAATAAGGAATTAATAAGTGAAGAGTTATTTTTAACGTAACTTTTCTCCTCCTCAACCTAATTCCGCCGACCCCTCTCCCTTCCTCTTCTTCTCTCGGCGCCAACCACAAGCAAATGCTAGGGTTCCATCCCCTAGGCTAGGAGCACCTTCCGGCGATGACTCCGACACGAGGACGCTTCCTTCCGCGAGAGGAACGCATAGACGCTAGAAGATCGGCGAAGAGATCTCTTCTCCGGAGAACCTAGCGATTAGATTAGTAAGAAACTTCGAGCAGGAGGTAAGAAACCCCTCACCTGCAGTATAAGTAGCTTCCATATGATTTTTATGCATTAGTTTAATTATATGCAGTTTTAGGCACACAGGGTGTGCATTATTGCACACCGAGTGCTCGATTAAATGCTTAGCTCAGGTAAATGCCACCTTAGGACTTTAATAGCCTAGATAAATGCAATAGAAGCATTTTACAGCTCATGTAGTCTCGCAACAGCTTTTATCAGACTAGATGTCCAATGGGTAGGCTCCCACAGTCGCCTCTAGGTTCAGACAACCTAGCTCTAGGTTCAGATAACCTAGAAACAGCAAGACAGGAAATAATTAGCTATGTTTAGTACTTTACTTTCTCAGTGGCATTGTACTGGATTAGATATTCATTGGGTTGGGTTCCCATAGTCGTCCCTAGGTTCAGCTAACCTAGTAAACCCTACTAGATTCAGCATTTGCAACCCCGGGTTTAGTTAGGGATGCGCGCATAGCAAGTACAGTTGCCGGGCCCAAACAGCAGTATGATTATGTATTTTCATCTATTATTTATGAATATAGTTTTCAAACATCACAAAATAGTTATGTGAGTTCAGTACAGCTTTAGCATCAGATTAGTATTAGCTGAGCTCAACTTTGGTATCAGTTTAGCTTTCTGTTGATACAACATGATAGTTTGTAATTAGCCTTATTGCCATGATCAGTTTTGCTTCTATGTGTTGTATGTCATGCCATACTTAGTATATTCAGAATATGTTTCAAATAACATGTTTTAAAAACATAATTTGCACCGTATGCATGTTTTAGTGAGGTAGATGGTTTCTTACTAAGCTCTCAAGCTTACAGATACTATTTTCCTTATACTACAGATAAAGGTAAAGGGAAGATGGACTAGCGGAGGCTGGAGGTCAATGCGATGATGAAGATGTGTGTGGATGGAACTTGGAATAACGACCTTGGAGAAACTAGAAATAAATCTGAAACTTTAGCATTTTATTAAGTTGTTACTTTCCTTATTTCTGCTATTTTAATGCTATGAATCATGAAAGACCTGTTTATATTGTTAGTGTTCCTGCTTAGAATGTCAGTTAGTGTTATTGGGATGTTTATGGTCATATTAGAACTTGTGGGTGTGAGTTTGGCACGAAATAGTGCTGAAATCAAACTTGTGGTACGAAATCAGAAACCCCAATCGATCGGCCGATCGATTGGAGGCTTCTCAATCGATCAGCCGATCGATTGAGAAGTTCATACCGCGAACAGTAAGCTCTTGGATCGATCAGCCGATCGATCCGGATGCCTTCTGTCGCGAACAGAAAGCCCTGGGATCGATCACTGGATCGATTAGCCAGTCTGGATCGATCCAGAATATCGCCCGAGCACAGTAGCATGCTGAATCGATCATTGGATCAATCCAACCTAAGTTCCGCACACAGTAGCATGCTGGGTCGATCACTGGATCGATTAGACCATTCCAATCGATCCACCAATCGATTGGGAAGCCTGATAGCAGCGGGAAACCCCTTATTCCAGTTCCTTGACCATGGGGAATGTAATATATGACATGATTAGTTTGATTACACCCCTTAGCACATATAGAATAAAGAAATGATAATAGTTTAGCCAAGTTTTAATTAGTACAGCTTCCGCACCTAGACTTGAGATGGTCATGGAGTAGTTTAGCACAGCATAATGTGACGGTCCAGCCTTACAGCCTAGCCAGTAGAAGGCGGGTCATTACAAAGGCCTACCCTTCTAGTGCAGGGCACAGCCATGTAAAGGACACACGGTCGTGTCACCTTTGAAGCAAGACCCATCACCTGGCCATGTGTGTCACACGGCTATGTGACATTTCCAGAGGCTAAGCCTTGCAATGCCGTGTGTAGCACACGATCATGTAAACCCTTCCAGAGACTAGGTTGGGCACGACCATGTATACCACACGGTCGTGTAAGTCCTCCAGAGAGGGAGCATGGCACGACCATGTAAATTTACACGGCCGTGTCAACTTGGCCGAGAGACTCCACACGGCCATCTCGCGACCGTGTGGGGATCACACACCCCACTCTGGCATGGTCGTGTGAAACCACACGACTGTGTCACCTTGGCCGAGAGAAGGAGGTGCACGGCCGTGTGAATTCACACGGTCATGTCACCTTAGCCGAAAGGGAGAGTACCGGGGTCGTGTGACTCCACACGGCCGTGTCACGGGCCGTATGGGGGTCACGCCCAGCCCTACAAAAGAGGTTGTTCTCCACTTTGTACTCCTCCTTGGACTACCATTCTATCCTTTTTCTTGAGGAAGATTCTGTGACACACTAATTACTATCAAACTATAGATCATCATAAGCAACTCTTAATGGTGTTTCATGCATAGCCAAAAGATAGGAAAATACACAACACCAAGGTTTAACATGTTCCTTGCACTAGTAAGTTCCCAGATCTTCTTCCACGGTTCCGACATACACACCCACCAAGCACTGCTCCTGCTGCCCCCTCTTACTCAAGCTTTCCTTTACCTTTATCTTCAATATAAGGAAATGTAAATCTATAAGCAATTGCTTAGTAAGTACCATCTACTCACAAAACGATACATTAAAGAGGACATGCTTTTTAGAACTACTTGGGAAAACGTAAAACATGCACTTGACTATAATTCATGCTAAAACCATACTTCAAAAATATGTACATGACATGTATTTTTAAACCAATTTATAATGAAAACCATCAACTTAAAAACCTTGCTAGTAATGTAAAGAACACAGGAATCTTGGCATATTATAGAGTTCATCAAGGCTACACATTATAACTCAAATTCTCAACTTGGGAAGCTTACACTAAAACAAACCATGAAGTTTGAAAACATTATAGTACAGAATTAGTGAAAATAATAATCATCTTGCTTTGGGCCCGGCATTGTACCACTTTGCACGCATCCTTAATAATATCCGAGGTATCTAATCCCGAACTTATCAAGGTACTACTAGGTGATCTAGGGGTCTAGGGGTGATCTAGGAGCCCACCCATGGACCTTGTGTCCGGTACATGCCTTTCTAAAGTAAAATACTTTCTTTTAACTATTAATTTCTTGTACTTGTACTTGCACTTGCTTGGCATTTAACCAAACACCTTATGTGCGCTTAATTCCCCCGTACTTATAGGGAAGCACTTTAGGCACTTGATTATACTTCTTAGTCCCAAAACTTAATGGGAAGCAAATCAAGATGATCTAAACATGCTCTTAATCCCAAAATTTTAGAGGGCATCATACATAACATCACATGCTTCTTCCTTAACACGTCTAAAGCATATCTCAATATGCATCTTCTAAATCATGCATAAAAGACATTACAAAATGCATCTTTAAAGAAACTTATACTACAGGTGAGAGATACTTACATCCTTTCGCTATTCCTTACGATTATACCCCTTGGGTTTTGGGAGAATAAGCCTCCCTTGTATGCCTTGGTCTCCGGATTTCTCCTCCCCTCGTACTAATCCCCAGAAGAAAACCCTCCTCTTAGATTCTCCTCTTGAAAAGCTTTAAAGGAAGGAACCCTAAGGTTCTTGGCTAAAATTTGAAGGGAAGAGGAAGAAATTTCGGCTAAAGGAGAAGAGGAAATGAAAAGATTTTAGATTTTGGTCTCTTCCATTCCGTTTTATACAAAGTGGAAGTTGAAGCATCTCTTCCTACAAAATCTGCTTAAAGGAATTATTTCCTATTGCCAATGTGATGCTTTACCACCATCCTAATGGCAACTTAAACTAATCTCAACTAAGAGGTCTCGGGTTCAAATCCTTGCCTGGGCCATTTATGAATATATTTTTTTATTTCTATTCTCTTCTTCTATTTCTTTTTGCCCTTTTAGAATAGAGGAAATTTACGGGTCTTACAATCCTCCATACCTTATAAAAAGTTCATCCTCAAACTTAGAATAGTTGCGGATACTTCTATCTCATATCTTCCTCACATTCCCATGTTGTCTCTTCATGATGTTGACTTTGCCATAGCACTTTTACTAACGGTATCTCTTTGTTCCTCCGCTTCTTAACTTCTCGATCTATTATCTGAATAGGTCGACTTTCATAATTGAGATCCTCTTGAACCTGCACCATCTGTGGCTCTATCACTTGGTTTGCATTAGGAACATGCTTCTTCAATATTGAGACATGAAATACATTATGAATAGCTGACATTTCCTGAGGTAGTTCCAGCTCATAAGCTACCTTGTCAACTCTTTTAGTAATCAGGTATGGCCCCACATAACGTGGACTCAACTTTCCTTTCTTTCCAAACCACATCACTCCTTTCATAGGAGCTACTTTGAGGAATACTGAATCCCCGACCTCAAATTCTAGCGGTCTACGGTGCGCATCCGCATAGCTCTTCTGTCGGCTCTGAGCAGTTTCTATTCTCTGGCGGATGTTCTGAATGGCTTTGGTGGTGTCTTCTTTAAGGTCTGTCTGGACCTCATTTCTTTCTTTTGATCACCTTCATACCAATAGATAGAAGATCTACATCTCCTCCCATATAAAGCCTCGTAGGGTGTCATTCCAATAGTCGCTTGATAGCTGTTGTTGTATGCGAATTTTGCTAAGCATAGGTATCGACACCAGCTCCCTTTGAAATCTAAGGCACAAGCCAATAGCATAACTTCCAAAACTTGGTTCACTCATTCTGTTTGCCCATCAGTTTAAGGATGAAATGTAGTGCTTAAGTGTAGTTTAGTACCAAAAGCTCTCTGAACGCACTCCAAGAAGTGTGAAGTAAAGCGACCATCTCTATCAAAAATTATAGTTTTGGGAACTCCATGCAATCTGATAACCTCTTTAACATACATTTGTGCTAGCTGTTCGATAGAGTAGGATATTCTGATAGTTAGAAAATGAGCAGACTTGGTCAATCTGTCCACTATTACCCAGAAAGCATCATAACCATTCGTGGTTCTGAGTATTCCTACTATGAAGTCCATAGATATATCTTCTCACTTCGACTCTGGAATCTGGATAGGCTGCAGAACTCCACCCGGTCTCTGATGTTCTGCTTTAACCCGTTGGCATGTCAGGCAAGTACTGACATATCTTAAAATATCTCTTTTTATTCCAGACCACCAGAAGCGTTGCTTTAAATCTTGGTACATCTTGGTGGAACCAGGATGCATAGCGTAGGGCGTTCCATGGGCTTCATCTAGAATTTTCTTTCGTAGTTCTTCTTGGTTAGGGACACAGAGACGATCACGATAATATAGTATACCACTATCTGATACTCGGAACTCTCCATTTTCTCCTTCCTGTATTCCCTGCTTGATTTTCTGGATATTAGGATCTTCCTCCTGCCCTTTCTATATATCTTCAAGAAGGGTTGACTCTAATGTCAAAGTGGAGAGTTGCCCAGTAACGATTTCAAGCCCAAAATTTACTATTTCTTTCTATAGGGGATGGGACATAGCAAATATAGACAATAATGTTGCACAAGATTTTCTACTTAGTGCATCTGTCACTTTGTTCGCTTTCCCGGGATGGTAAAGGATTTCACAGTCATAGTCTTTGACTAGCACCAGCCATCTCCGCTGTCTCATATTCAGGTCTTTCTGAGTGAAGAAATACCTAAGACTTTGGTAATATGTGTAACTCTTGCACTGAGCTCCGTATAAGTAATGCCTCCAAATCTTGAGAGCGAAGACTACCGCTACTAACTCAAGGTCATGAGTAGGATAGTTCTCATAATCCTTGAGTTGTCTCAAGGCATAGGCAATGACTTTGCCATTCTCCATCAGTACAACCCCGAGCCCCAATTTAGAAGCATCACTGTAAATATCGAAGCTTTCGTTATTCTCTGGAAGAGTCAGGATTGGAGCACTGGTCAGTCTCCTTTTCAGTTAAGTGAAACTCTTCTCACAATCCTTTGTACACTCAAATTTTCTGTTCTTTCTGGTAAGTACTATCAATGGGGAAGCGATCCTTGAGAAGTTCTCTACAAATTTCCTATTGTAGCCTGTTAATCCAAGGAAACTCTTGATTTCACTGGTATTCTTAGGTCTATTCCAGTTACTCACAACTTCTATTTTTGTCGGGTCCACCAAACCCCATCTTTGGAAATAATGTGACCTAAGGACACTTGATTGAGCCAGAACTCGCACTTGGAGAACTTTGCGTACAACTGGCTCTGCTGAAGAATCTGTAATACTATCCTCAGATGTTCAATATGTTCTTCCTGGGTTCTAGAGTATATAAGGATATCGTCTATGAAGATGATTACAAACTTGTCCAAATATGCTTTGAACACTCTGTTCATCAGATCCATAAATGTAGCAGGACCGTTCGTCACTCCAAAAGGCATAACTATAAACTCGTAGTGCCCATACCTCGTTCGGAATACCGTCTTTGGTACATCATCCTCTTTCACTTTCACTTGATGATATCTGGACCGCAAGTCTATCTTGGAAAAGACTGTAGCTCCCTTTAACTGATCAAATAGATCATCAAATCTAGGCAGGGGATACCTATTCTTAATTGTTACCTTGTTCAGCGCTCGGTAGTCCACACACATTCGCATGGACTCATCTTTCTTCTTTACGAACAACACTGGAGCTCCCCATGGTGAGTGACTAGGGCGAATAAAACCCTTGTCAAGTAGCTCCTGTAGCTATCCCTGAAGTTCTTTCAATTCTGCCGAGCCATGCGGTAAGGTGCTTTTGAGATTGGATGGGTACCAGGAATGAGTTCAATCTCAAATTCAATTTCTCTATCCGGAGCTAAACCCGGCAACTCATCCAGAAACACTTCCGAGTAGTCACATACGACTCTAACTTCCTCTAAATTTTGGGCTCTTTCTTGCTGGGTGTTAACCACATGAGCTAGAAACCCAGCACATCCATCGACTAACATTTTTCGAGCTTTTATGGTTGATTAGAACTTCTGGGTTCTCTTCTTTGATTCTCTGATAAACCCAAACTTAGGCTCTACCTCGGGTTGGAACAAGACTCGTCGCTTATGACACTCGATGGAAGCACCATACTTGCTCAGAAAGTCCATCCCAAAAATAACATCATAATCAGACATGTTCAGCATTATCAGATCATTGTACAGTTCTCTGTCTGAAATCTTGACTGGTACAGCATGTAGCCAGTGCGTAGATGTCATTATCTCTCCCGAGGGTAGCGTTGTCAAGAATTGTCCATGTAGGACCTCTAGGGGTATACATATTCTTTCAGCAAATGCTATGGAGACAAACGAATGGGTTGCCCCAATATCAAATAACACAGTTGCATATTAACTAAAAATGCATATCTTGTTAGGATGTATACTAAAAGCCTAGCTTTTGGTATAAACATTTATCTAGAAATAAGAATCACATTGGTCAAATGTCTACATTTATGATAAATGTAGTTGTTCAATTAATTTATATTGTAGATAACATGGTGTGTGGTGTCACACACAGAGGATCATGTTATCAGTACCTTATAAATTATAAACAGTAGCTCACGACCAAGATGGAAAGGAACAAACCATTGGAAGGTCGCAGTGTAATTAGGTATTAGTTTATCTTAACTATATAATTACACTAGTACACTTAGAGTGTATTGAGTAGGACCATTAGAGGTCGTTTCTTTTATACTGACTTTATAAAGGAACAAAGACCTCAGTTATTATGGAAGTGTGTGCTCTTAATCCTAATATAATAACAAGCACATATATTTGATATTTATTTCTTTAATTTATCAATGGGTGAGATTTAGTTCGATAAATCAATAAGCCCGATAAGTTAGGAAATGATATCACTTATAGTGTGTGTTGTTGATTATAAAAGGAAACTGTGTCCTAGTAATCTAGGTTGAGAATGTCCCCAAGAGGAGCTCATAAGGATTGTCATGTTAAACCCTGTAGGTGGACTTAGTCCGACATGACGATAAGGTTGAGTGGTACTACTCTTGGACTAAGATATTAATTAAATGAGTTGTCAGTAACTCACTTAATTAGTGGGCATTCGACATCTTAAACACAGGGAGACTAACACACTCATAATAAGAAGGAGCCCAAAATGTAATTTTGGATTGGTGCGGTAGTTCAATAATAGTTCTCTAGTGGAATGAATTATTATTGATAAAATTAAGTTGTGTGTTCGGGGCGAACACGGGATGCTTAATTTTATCGGGAGACCAAAACCAATTCCTCCTCTCGGTCCTTATCGTAGCCTCTTGTATAGAGAGATTTATACTCACCACATACCCACCTTCTTACCCATCCAATGGGGCCGGCCAAGCTAGCTTGGAACCCAAGCTAGGGTAGGCCAAGACCAAGTGGATGAGCCAAGTTGGTGGCCGGCCAAAGCTTGGGTCCCAAGCTTAGGTGGCCGGCAACTAGAATATTAAAAAGGATTTTTATTAAAATTATTTCTTATGTGGATATCATGGTTTTAAAAGAGAGTTTAAAAAATTAAAAATTTTCCTTTTATAGCTTTCTACAAAAGATTAAGAGAAGAGATTAATCTCTTTCCTTATTTGTAGATTAAAAGGATGGTTTTAATTTTTTGGTAAAAACTTTCCTTATTTGTAAATCATCTACATGTTTAAAAGAGAGTTTAAAATTTGAAATCTTTCCTTATTTGTTGATTAAAAGGTGGATTTTAAATTTTAAGAAAACTTTCCTTTTTAACCATGTTCATGTTTTAAAAGAGAGTTTAAAAATTAAATATTCTCTTTTATAAGTTTCTACAAGAGATTAAGAAAAGATTTGATATCTTTCCTTATTTGTAGATTAAAAGAGATTTTAATTTTTAGAGATAACTTTCTTTTTATCCACATGTTTAAAAGAAAGATTTTAATTTATAAAATTTCCTTTTTACTAACCATGAAGGGATTAAATTATTGGAGAAATTTTATAAATTTCTAGAGACAAATTAGGAAGTTTTAATTAATTTAAACTCTCCTTGTTTATAGCTTGTGGTGGCCGGCCATATGAATTGATGAGAAGAAAATTATTTTTAATTAAATAAATTTTCTTTTTCAATGGCAAAAGAATTAAGGAAGTTTTTATTAAATTTTCCTTATTTGCCAAGACCAAGGATTATAAAAGAGGGGGTAGAGGAGGCTTCATGGAGAACGACTCTATTATTCTTTTCCTCCCTCTCTTCCTTGGTGGCCGGCCTCTTCCTCTTCTCTCTTCTCCTTCTTGTTGACGAACCATCTTGTTCTCTTGGAGTCCTTGTGGTGGCCGGATCTAGCTTGGAGAAATGGAGAGAAAGGAGGCTTCGCTCTTGCATCCCTTGGAGCTTGGTGGTGGTGGCCGAACCTCATCCTTTCTTGGAATCATGTGGTGGTCGAACCTTGCAAAGAAGAAGAAGGTGCCTTGGTGGTTCTCGTCTCGGAAGATCGTTGCCCACACAACGTCTGGGATTAGAAGAGGAATACGGTAGAAGATCAAGAGGTAATTATCTACTAAGTAAGGTATAACTAATATAGTTTTCCGCATCATGTTAGTTTTATCTCCATGTAAAAATACCAAATACAAGAGGCATACGATTCTAGTATTTCGAATTAGTTTTTAATGTTGTGTTCTTTTATTTTTCTTTTCCTTGTGATTTGATTGTTTCTTTTGGTTGACCTAAAGTTATTTAAGGAAATTAAATATTAGCTTTCCTTAAAAGGCTTTGTCTAGGCGGTGGTGGTTGTTCCCATATCCAAGAAGGTCATGTGCCTCACCATACAGTCCTGGAAGCAATTTTGGAAATTAATATTTAATGGAATTAATAACCTAGGTGATTTGGATCGAACGTGTTAAGTTCCGCAAGAGATCCAAGTCTAAAGCTAAAAGAACAAATAAATTAAACTTAGGATCAAACGTGTTAAGTTCCGCAGGCGATCCGAGTTTAATTTAAAAGAACACATGGTAGCTAGGAAAAGGTTCAGACCTTTGTACAAAATTTTTGTACAGTGGAACCATTAGGTTTTCCGAGTAGCAACCAACAATTGGTATCAGAGCTAGGGTTTTGCCTCTGTGTATTTGGTATTAGTTTAATTATGCACATGTCATACATAATTTAGGCAGGTTAATAGTAGGATGTGCTAACTTTGTGGATGCAGGATCCAACTATTATGGCTTATAGTTATTATGTATGTCATTGGACCCTTGGACATGTCAAGGGCATTTTATTGTGTGTGCATGATTGTATTATAAAATACAGCAGGAGCTGTATTTAGTTTTATTAGGATTTTATTTTTTGATCTAGTTACATGTACATTCCTTTTATGGAATATAGGATCGATGGATGTAAATTTTATTTTATGTTCGATCTAGTTTACATGTACATTCCTTCGAGGAATATAGGATCAAAAAATGTAAAATATTATTTATGTCGCGGATCGAATCTTGCAAGGCGTGGAACCTTTTGAGGACCAGAGGCGCAGCGGAACAAGGAGCAAGATGGATGCGACAACTAGACCCGGTGGCGGTGGCCAAAGATGGCAGCAGCTAGGGTTGGCGACACACGGAGGACAACAATAGATAAAAGTCATAATAGTTGAAAATTAGTTTTTCTATTTATTGCTTTTTATGCTGTGTTGTGTGTGCTTGTTAGTATGCATGTTAAGTAGGCTAGCATAGTCAAAATTCCTCACTCTAAATAACTAAGTGGGAGAGGGATTTATTTTTTAAATTCCACGGTCTCCATTACTGGTTTATAAGTGATGCAACAAGCTTGCGCGTTGGCTCTGAGTGCCTTCCTCCATATCGGATGAGCTTGTTTGTGGATCACTAGATTAAACTTCCATTTTGGATGACTATAGGAAGTTAATTAAGAGCGTGTGATCTTCCCCATCGGAAGGGGCACAATCTTATTAATGGATTTAGTGTCAAGTAATGGTATACACTTAGGCACGTCTAATAGTATCCTCTCCATCGGAGTCACTGCTATTATTTGTGTGAACGAAGAAAACCAACTATTAATTTGTCAAATAAATAGGTTGACAAGATAATAAAATTAAAAAATCCTCATACAAATGTTTGATTTTGTATACGTCCACACTATCGTGGCATACAAAATTCACGGTGTTTGAGGTAATTTTATTTTGTCATAAAGATTTATTGACAAGATAATTAATGGGTAAAACCCTCCTCTTACAAATGTTTAAATTTTGTGTACGTCCACACTATCGTGGCATGCAAAATTCATGGTGTTTGAGGTATTGGTGAATTTAAATAATATTGTTTGAGGAATCAATGTTATTTTAAATTCAAAAGTTTTGACCAAATATTTGATCAAAGACAGATCAACTATTAATTTTATTCGTCATAAAGTAAAGTTGACGAGATAATAAAATTAATGGATAAAATCTCCTCTTTGTTTTTATATACGTCCACACTATCGTGGTATACAAAATTCATGGGGATTTAAGGAATTGATCTTGACCAAATATTTTTGTGATTCTTAGGATTTAAAATGTTTGCCAATTCCCTAGTTGTTATACTATAGAAAAGACTTAGTAGTCCCAATTGTAATGATTGGAAATAGGACTTGGACATTAAGAAAGACTGTCTTCTTAGAACTAAGAACAATATAGGTGTATTTAATTCATTAGTTGAAACATGTTTAGTGGTGTTATCTACCAGAACCTGGAGTATAGATACAGATGTCATTAATCATGTCCGTAATTCATTGCAGGGTTCCAGGAAACCCGACAACTAAATGAAAATAAAAACACCATCTACATGGGCACTACTGTAAAAGTGGCAACTGTTGCAGTGGGAGATGTTTATCCTTTGATAAAGAATAAAACATGGATTTTTGAGTAATTGTCTTTACGTACCAAGTTTAGAAAGAACTAGTTTTCAGTTTCTAAACTATTCAAAGAACTTGATATTCTACCTCTTTTAATAACAAAGTTGTTATCAAGAAAAAGAGGGAAGTTATCTGTTCTGGTACGTTGGTTGGCAATTTATAAATCCAATAACTCCCACGATGCAACAAATGGAAATTAGTAACACATCTTCTAATTTTAAGAGAAAGCAACCTTCGGAAATGAACCATTTATATCTTTGGCATCTAAGGCTAGGTTTTATTAACTTGAGTAGGATTCATTGGTAGCCGATGAACTTTTGGGTTCATTAGTAGAGGAAATCTTTCCAACCTGCGAGTCTTACTTGGAAGGAAAAATAACCAAGAAGCTTTTAAGTCTAAGGGATATGAAGCCAAAGATATGTTGGAATTGGTTCATTCTGATTTGTGTGATCCAATGACTATCCAGACAAGAGGTAGTATCGAATATTTCATAGACAACTATTCAAGATACAAATACATTTACTTAATGTGCCGCAAGACTAAGTGCTTTGATTAGTTCAAAGAGTACAAGGCTGAAGCGAAGAAACGTTAAAGTAAAAGTATCAAGTCACTATGGTTAGATCATAGTGGCAAGTATCTCTTGGGACAATTTAGGAGTTACTTATCAAAAGTAGGGATTCAATCCCAACTAACTGCACCTGGTACACCCCAACAGAATGATGTAGTAGAAAGAAGGTATATGACTCTTATAGAAATAATTAGATTGATGATGAGTTATTCAGAAAATTACCAAGTTCATTTTAAGGATATACTCTGAAAAAGAAAGTGAACATAGTACCTTCCAAAGTCAGAACTCTCTACTCATATAGAATTGCTGAATAGGCGTTAGCCTATTTTGAAGCATATTCGGATTCGGGTAGTCCAGCACATATGCTGAAGAGAGACAATGATAAGTTGGATAGGAATTCACTTGTTTGTGGGTTATCCTAGAGAAACGAAAGTAGGTTTATAGTCTTAAAAATCAGAAGGTCATTGTTAGCATCAATGACTGATTTTTAGAAGAGGACTATATAATGAACCACAAGCCCATAAGTAAATTTGTTCTTAACAAAGGACATGTCTAATCTAGTACCAACTGTACAAGATGAAATATCACAAGAAACTGCAACACGTATCACAATTGATACACAATTATAGACAGTGCCTAATCATAGTGGGAGGGTTGTCAAACAACCTAAAAGATTTATGTTTTGGGAGAGTCTTTTGGACTTGATCCCAAATGAACATGAGCCTGATCCCGGACATATGATGAAGCACTCCAAGATAAAGATGTAGCATCTTGGCAAAGAGCAATGAATACAGAATTAGAATTCTAATAAAATCTGGAAGCTTGTAGAACCACCAGATGGTGTAAAAGCAATTGGGTGAAAATAGGTCTACAATAGGAAAAGATGGATAGATAGGAAGGTGGAAACCTTCAAAGCAAGGCTTGATGAAAAGGAAACTTTTTCACTGGTAGCCATGCTTAAGTCTATCTGGATTCTTTTATCTATTTGGCAAGTGGATATCAAGACAGCATTCCTTAATGGAAGTCTTGAAGAAAGCATCCATATAAAGTAACCAGAAGGGTTCATTGCAAAGGGCAAAGAGCATCTTGTGTGCAAGCTCAATCAGTCTATGGACTGAGGCAAAGCTTCAAGGTCTTGGATATCTGGTCTAATGAAGTAATCCAGACCTATGGATTTATTCAGTGACCTGATAAGTCTTGTGTAATACAAGAAGTGTGATGGAAACATGGTGGTATTTCTTGTACTATACGTAGATGACATTTTTGATAGTTGGAAACAATATCAAAGTGTTGTCAGAAGTAAGGGTATGGTTGTCCAAACAATTAGATAGAAAGAACTTGGGAGAATGTATATATTCTTGGGATCAAAGTAATAAGGGATCGCAAGAAAAGAATATTTTACTTATCCCAAGCTTCATATATCGAAAAAATCCTTGCTCGTTTTAAGCATGCAAAACTCCAAGAAAGGTTTCTTACCTTTTTTTAGCATGGAGTAACTTTATCTAAAGAGATGTCTCCGTAGACATCAAAGTAGATAGAGAAAATGAAGGCAGTTCTTTATGCATCGGCTGTCGGATGCCTAATGTATGCTATGCACGAGATCAGAAATCTATTTGGTCAAGGGCATAGTTAGCAGATATCAAAGTAACCCGAGACAAGGACATTGGACTGCAGTAAAGTGTAATACCCACTAAGCCTGTAAGATAAATATATGAATGTGGGATTTTGCCTTAGAAAAATAATAGGAAGTGAGTTGAAGGAAAAATAAATAAAATGAAATAAAAAGAAGTGAAGGTCAAGGATTGAACCTTGAACCTCTTACATTATAATTCATAGAATTAATTAGTAGAAACCAATTGGGATAGAGAGAAGATATTGATAGCAAAGGATGGAAACTCATGATAAAGGTAAGAGTAAAAGCTAGCCAAAAGAAAACAAGAAAAGAGCAAGAGAAAGGCAACTTGCCTTCCTCCCTTTCTCTCCCTCTTCCTCTTTGATTTTTGCCGAAAACTTAAAGAAGAATTAAGGGGATTCCTTCCCCCTTATTTCACCATGAATGATGAGGATAAATAAATAAATAAAAATAAAAATAAAATAGAAAAAAAGGCTAAGGGAGAAGGAAAGCAAAAACTAAGTTTGCTACTCCTTCCCCCTTAACATAAAAGGGAGCAAGAAAAGAGAAAACTATTTTTCTCTCATTCATCCTCTCCCTCACCAAGAACACCACAGTCCCCTCTCCTCCATCTTCGGCCCCAAAGCCAAGTTTTCCCTAAGAAAGCCTAAGATACAAGGAGGACTTAGCAAAGGAATCAAGGGAAAGGAACTATAAGAAGAGGCTACTTCTTCTTCACCATACCTTAGATCCACAAGCGAAAAGGATGTAAGCTTCCCCTCACCTGTGGTACAAGGCTTTTATATGATTTTCGGATTCTATAAGGATTAGAAAACCTAGAAAAGAATTTAAGAAAATTCGGCTAAGAAAAGTTTTTCAAATCTAGGATGGTTTAAACAAGTCCTTATTTCATGATATTCTTTCTATGCTATGTAGGAAGGATTTTCTTCATGTCTTTATACTTAAATGATGCTTGATCAGAGGAGTACCTAACCCTAGAATTTCGGCCAAAAATATGTTAAGGAGGTTAGGGAAAAATATTGTTTAACTAAACTAGTACAAAATTTCTCCCATGAACTACTAAGGGTTTTTATTGGTTTTCTTGCTTGAAAGTTACTTGGAACCAGAGAAATCCATTTATATGTTTCGGCCAAGAAAAGGGCTTAGGGTTAGGAAGACCTTTAAATTTAAATAACCATGTTTGTATGATAGAATGTAGAGTTCTCTTAAAGAATTGCATGTTGTACATTGCTAGAAATTCATGAACTCTTATTTTAGATTTTCGGCCATGATAAGATGGATAGTTTAGAAAATCTTGAACAAAATTATAATATGCTCAAGACCTCTGTGATATTATGATATGAAAGTTGTTTAATGCTCTTATGTTTAAATTGAGTATAGAAAATTAGTTACATGATATATGACATGTAAGATCACAAGGGTCCTAGCTTGTTTATGAACCAACTTTGTATATGATGTTCTTAGTAATTTTTGCCATGAAACTTACTTAGTTTTTCCATGATTTAGGCCACTTAAAACCTAGTTTAGAGATTGGTAGGTTTCGGCCATGAGGAAAAATAAAAGAAAAAGGGAAAGAAACCTAGGAAGCCTAAGACACAATTCACATGTATGTTTATTATGCTTGTCTTTATACATGCTATGGAACTTGTATAATTTCTCATGCTTTTAGGCTATTTGAAGCAAGTTTATATTCTGTGAGTTTTGGCCAAGTAGGGTTTAAAAGACCTAGAGGCCTTAGAAATGAAACCAAATGTGTTAAAAGTGCTTCTTATGAAAATATGATAATGTGTTGATTGTGTCACATATTTGTATAATTTTTCCATGGCCTAAATGGATCATTGTGTGTTTCGTCCATGAAGGGATAAATGCCCTAGAAACCCTAGAACAAAAATTAAATATGCTTATGTCACTCTACATGAAATATGATAAGTAGAAAACCAAAGTTCTCATACTATATGTTGTTTAGTAACCTAAATGAGGCTAGGGTAAGTTTCGGCCATACCTATTGTATGATGTCTTGTTATGAATTTATACATGATGTTAGTTCAAGTTCACATGCTTGTATGTTTGTTTTTAGCCCTAATGAACACTTGTTAAAAGTTTGACCAAGACATACGTTAAGGGCTTGAAGGACTTAGGAACTAGCTCAATATGCTTACTATGTTACTTGAAAAAAAAATGCTATAAATATGGTTTAAGGTTTCCATGCTTTCATGACATTTGGGACCTTGTTTATATACTGATAGGGTTCGGCCACATGAGTTTAAGGACTTGGAGAACTTAGAAACCAAGTTAATCATGCTTATAATGCTTCCTATGAAATTTATGTGATGATGATTTAGGTTTCACATGCTTGGAGGTTGTTTTTACCTAAATTGAGGCCTAAGGGGGTTTGGCCATGATAGGAACCCAAGGGTTTAGGAAGCTTAGAACCCAAGTTAATTATGTTACCATGTTTCTTATGATAGTATAATCACATGATAGACCCTTATGCTTAACCATGGATGCTTGTGATTTATACCTTTTATGATATGCTATGTGAGTAGAAATATGCATGCTTTAATGATATGCTATGTGCTTAGAATATGCATGCTTTTATGATATGCTATGTGAGTAGAAATATGCATGCTTTAATGATATGCTATGTGCTTAGAATATGCATGCTTTTATGATATGCTATGTGAGTAGAAATATGCATGCTTTAATGATATGCTATGTGCTTAGAATATGCATGCTCTTATGATATGCTATGTGAGTAGAAATATGCATGCTTTAATGATATGCTATGTGCTTAGAATATGCATGTTTTTTTATGATATGATGTATGCCTAAGTGATGCATACTTTCTTATGACATGATGTATGCCTAAGTGATGCATACTTTTTATGATATGATGTATGCCTAAGTGATGCATACTTTTATGACATAATGTATGCCTAAGTGATGCATACTTTTATGCTATGCTATGTGACTAAATGATGCATTTTTATACATGCTATTTTACTTTGTAAGGCTTGTACCAAGGGTGGACTCCTAATCAGTCCCTAGGCCTTGCTTTGTGATCTGGGCCAAGCCTTGCTTTGTGATCTGGGCCAATAAGGGATGGGCTCCTTAGTACACCCCTATGCCTTGCTTTGTGATCTAGGCTAAGCCTTGCTTTGTGATCTAGGCTAATAAGGGATGGACTCTTCAAGTACGCCCCTAGGTCATGCTTTGTGATCTTGACCTAGTTCCTAGTATGATTCAAGACTTGCTACCTTGGATATACTTAGGACGCGCGCATTTATGTTATGAATGTATGGTACAAGCCGGGGCCCTAAATATGTTGATATTATGTTCAAGTATATATATATGTAAGAAGAAAATGGTTTTAAAAGATCATGAGACATACACATGTTTTTCGGATACATGTTTTTAAAATCATGATGCATATAATCTATGATTATGTTGTGTTGAGGCTATGATTTAAGATATGCCATGATATGATTATGTTATGTTTCATGCTATGTTTTAAGAGATGATATGCCATGATATGATTATGTTATGTTTCATGCTATGTTTTAAGAGATGATATGCCATGATATGATTATGTTATGTTTCATGCTATGCTTTAAGAGATGATATGTCATGACTAGTTATAATGTTTGTTATGTTGCATGATATGCTTAAAGAGTATGATATGTTATGCCATGACTAGTTGAGATCATGTTAAGTTGAGACATTATTTGATTATGTGTTGATTGTTGGTTTTAGTGAGTAGGAAAGGAACTTACTGAGCCATGAGTGCTCATAGCTTACTTTCCTTATACCACAGATAAAGGAAAAAGCTGGATGAGCTAAAGGAGCAGCAGGAGGGGCAATGAAGATGTGTGTGGCGGTGGCTAGGCAACTAATTAAGAACCTGCTTTAAAACCTTAAAGAACTATGCTTTGGTTTTGTGAAATGTAATACAATATGGGTGACTTGATGTTAAGTTTTATTTATTTTGCTATCATGTTATGAAACCATGCTAGTGTAGTTCGGCTTTTAATTAAGTTAAGAAAAATAATTTTAAGTCTTCCGCTGTAATACGTACGTAGAGTATCGTAGCCCCGTACCTTGTTGTTAGCAGGGAGGGCGGGCGTTACAGGTTGGTATCAGAGCCAAGTTATTGCCAGCTCACTACACACACATCAAGCCTCTTACCTGCCGCTCCAAGTAAGAATGTTTATGCTAAATTTACTTGTTATATGCTTATGTTTAATTTTCTTGTTATATGCTTATGCTTAATTTTCATGATTATATAACTTATGCTTTATTTTCTTTCTTGTCATATTGCCCATGCTTTATTTTCTTTACTACATTGCTTATGCATTATTTCCTTATGTTACATTGTTTGTCATTATATTCCTTATTTTTCCTTATGTTGTTTATGCTTTAGTTTCATGTTTTACTTGCTTATATTTGATGCTTTATTCTATTCTTTTAATTATAAATTAGATTAGGAGTACATATTGGTAGGTTAAGAATAATACCATAACAAATAGATAGAAACAAACCAGTACGTTAGATTGGCTAAAATCGATAACCACTTACACTAGTCTATTTCTTTTAGATAAACATGGTTAGGACACGCAATGCCCGAACCGACGGGACAGTGACTCCACCAGATCTGACGCAGGTAGTCGCAGACCTCCAGCATCATATCGCAGAACAACAACAGCTGATCACTACCTTAATGGGTCAGCAAGGCAACCCAGTTACCCCACCGGTGAATCCACTACCTGTTATACCTACAGCCGCACCAGTGCCCCCGGCAGCCCCTACTTCGATGGTCCGACAAGAGGCCTATCTGATTAAGTGGCAAAGGCTTAAGCCGGAAGCATTCTCGGGAAACTGTGAACCCTGGGATGCGCAAGCCTGGCTCAAAACCGTGGAGAACATAACGAAACTATTGGATTGGCCTGAACCCGAGAAGGTCAAATGCGCGTCGTTCTGTCTTACCGGAGATGCCCGGATGTGGTGGGACAGAGTAAAGGCGAAAAGGCAAATAAACCAAATGCAGTGGATAGATTTTGAGACAGAGTTCTTAGAGGAATTTTTCCATATGCAAGTGACCAACAAGCACTATGACGAGTTCACTGAGTTTCGGCAAGGTGATCTGTCAGTCAATGAAGCCGTCAAGAGGTTCAACCGCCTAGCCCGACTGTGCCCAGAACTGGTCCGAACTGAAAAAGAAAGGGTCCGGTTAATGTTAAAAATGCTCCGACCCGAGATAGCTCTGAACGTAGCCGGCGGAATTAATAGACCGCAGACTGCAGAGGAGCTAGTCAGCAGTGCCCTGATTACCGAGCACTATCAAGAAGCAATGAACAAAGGCATGAACCAAGCACTGACCGGAGGACAAAAATCGCACAATACTAGAACCGACTGGAAAGGAAACTCAAGTGGAAAGAGGAAACAGTGGAATAAAACAAACGGTGGTCCGGCCAATAAGCAGACCAATTACCCTCAGTGTGCCACATGTGGAAAGATACATTCTGGAGTATGTCTCCTAAGCACCAGAAAGTGCTACAACTGCGGAAAGGAAGGTCATTTGGCAAGAAATTGCCCTACTCAGTCTCAGGCACTACCTTCGCAGAACAACCAGAATAGGAGTACCCCTGCACAGCTTCACCAGATGCACACTGCCATAGAAGGGACCTCAATCAGCCAAGGAAGATTGGAGGCCCCTCCCACTATGACCAATGCCAGAGTCTACTCTCTCGCTCAGGATGATGTGGCGAACACCTCTGCCATCGTCTCAGGTCAGCTACCTAATTTCAATCAATATGCTAAAGTTTTACTTAATGCTGGAAATGAACCAATATGGGAATCCATCGAGGAACCGAGACGTGTTTCGTATCCTTGGGTCGAAACTATGTCCGGGCGACTTTCTACCCTCACCATAACACCGACGTTATTTGAGAGTGAACCAAATATTAGAAGATACGTTAAGAGCTTGTGCCCTGGACTTCAAGGGAAGCTGGTGCCGATATTTATACCTGGCAGAATTCGCCTACAATAATAGTTACCAAGCTAGTATTAAAATGGCACCTTACGAAGCTCTTTATGGGAGGAAAAGTAGATCTCCTATATGCTGGTATGAAAGTGGTGAAAAGAAGGAAATGGGGTTCCGAACGAAACTTATTGATGACACCACCCGAGCTATACAAAAGATCCGTCAACGAATAGAAACTGCTCAGAGTCGGCAGAAGAATTATGCCGATAAACGGCGCAGACCGCTAGAATTCAACATCGGAGACTTGGTATTCCTTAAAGTATCCCCCATGAAAGGGATAATGAGGTTCGGAAAGAGGAGCAAGTTAAGCCCACGATATGTAGGACCGTACCGGATTGTAGAAAGAGTGGGCCAAGTCGCATACAGACTAGAACTACCTCCAGACATGGCAGCCATTCACAATGTGTTCCATGTATCGATGCTCAAGAAATGTACTCCTAGCACAGATCAAGTGATTGAGCCTCAGTCGGTACAGGTGCAGGAAGACCTAAGTTACGAAAGTAAACCCATCCAGATTCTGGACCGAGAAATAAAGAGGTTAAGGAACAAAGAAATACCCTTAGTAAAGGTCTTGTGGCGGAACCAACGATTCGAAGAAGCCACCTAGGAACGCGAGGACGATATGAAACAAAAGTACCCGGAGCTATTTTAAAGTTCGAGGATGAACTTTTTATTAGGTACGGGGTACTGTAATACCCACTAAGCCTGTAAGATAAATATATGAATGTGGGATTTTGCCTTAGAAAAATAATAGGAAGTGAGTTGAAGCAAAAATAAATAAAATGAAATAAAAAGAAGTGAAGGTCAAGGATTGAACCTTGAACCTCTTGCATTATAATTCATAGAATTAATTAGTAGAAACCAATTGGGATAGAGAGAAGATATTGATAGCAAAGGAGGGAAACTCATGATAAAGGTAAGAGTAAAAGCTAGCCAAAAGAAAACAAGAAAAGAGCAAGAGAAAGGCAACTTGCCTTCCTCCCTTTCTCTCCCTCTTCCTCTTTGATTTTTGCCGAAAACTTAAAGAAGAATTAAGGGGATTCATTCCCCCTTATTTCACCATGAATGATGAGGATAAATAAATAAAAATAAAATAGAAAAAAAAGGCTAAGGGAGAAGGAAAGCAAAAACTAAGTTTGCTACTCCTTCCCCCTTAACATAAAAGGGAGCAAGAAAAGAGAAAACTATTTTTCTCTCAATTTTCTCTCATTCATCCTCTCCCTCACCGAGAACACCACAGTCCCCTCTCCTCCATCTTCGGCCCCAAAGCCAAGTTTTCCCTAAGAAAGCCTAAGATACAAGGAGGACTTAGCAAAGGAATCAAGGGAAAGGAACTAGAAGAAGAGGCTACTTCTTCTTCACCATACCTTAGATCCACAAGCGAAAAGGATGTAAGCTTCCCCTCACCTGTGGTACAAGGCTTTTATATGATTTTCGGATTCTATAAGGATTAGAAAACCTAGAAAAGAATTTGAGAAAATTCGGCTAAGAAAAGGTTTTCAAATCTAGGATGGTTTAAACAAGTCCTTATTTCATGATATTCTTTCTATGCTATGTAGGAAGGATTTTCTTCATGTCTTTATACTTAAATGATGCTTGATCAGAGGAATACCTAACCCTAGAATTTCGGCCAAAAATATGTTAAGTAGGTTAGGGAAAAATATTGTTTAACTAAACTAGTACAAAATTTCTCCCATGAACTACTATGGGTTTTTATTGGTTTTCTTGCTTGAAAGTTACTTGGAACCAGAGAAATCCATTTATATGTTTCGGCCAAGAAAAGGGCTTAGGGTTAGGAAGACCTTTAAATTTAAATAACCATGTTTGTATGATAGAATGTAGAGTTCTCTTAAAGAATTGCATGTTGTACATTGCTAGAAATTCATGAACTCTTATTTTAGATTTTCAGCCATGATAAGATGGATAGTTTAGAAAATCTTGAACAAAATTCTAATATGCTCAAGACCTCTGTGATATTATGATATGAAAGTTGTTTAATGCTCTTATGTTTAAATTGAGTATAGAAAATTAGTTACATGATATATGACATGTAAGATCACAAGGGTCCTAGCTTGTTTATGAACCAACTTTGTATATGATGTTCTTAGTAATTTTTGCCATGAAACTGTTGGTGCGGTTAGCACTAACGATTTAACCCAGGTTTTGATGAATGACAAATAGGTTAAGTTAGTTTTGTTGTTGTCTGACACTTTGATCGAGTGTGCAGGAGAAGTCCAGATAGGTCGACGGGCTGACCGGATGTCTGGCACGAAGTCCAAGCAGGTCGACGGGCTAACCGGACGCTTGGCGAGAAGTCCAGCTAGGTCGACGGGCTGACCGGATAGCTGGCGAGAAGTCCAAGCGGGTCAACGGGCTGACCGGACGCTTGGCGAGAAGTCTAGACGGGTCGACGGGCTGACCGGACGTCTGGCAGGTAAGTGAGGTAAGTCACTGGAGGGGAGTGACTGTGAGGACGCGTTCCCGGGAAGGGGACATTAGGCGTCGATCCGGCTTAGATCCATTTCGGATGTCTAAGTCGAGATCGTGACTAGATTCCCGTCTCGGAAAGACGGAATCTAAGTCATACTCCTTTTTATCCATCTGTTGAACTTTAACTGTGCTAACAATCTGTTTTACAGGATACATATTTGCCTCGGACTAACTTTGTTTTGCAGGAAAAGGAAGTTTTCTGAAACAAGGTTGTCCGGGCGCCCGGAGGGGATCCGGGCGCCCGGAAGGCAAATTCTATCCAGCCGAGTCGTCGCCACGTGGAGCATCATGGTTTGTGCAACTACGTCACATTCCAGGCGCCCGGAAGGGATCCAGGCGCCTGGAACAGCATATAAAAGAAGCCCCAGACAGGAGCTTCAGGACAATCAATTTTTACTGAGAACTCTTCTACTGCTGGTCTTGCTGCTCGACGTTCAGTGCGACGCCAACAACGCTCCGACAAAAGTGCTCCTCCGGTTTTTATTTAATCTTCTTTGTCGGTATTGCTTTATTGTCACTAGCATTTCCTGTACTTATTCTGTAATCATATTTCGACTTGTTAGTGATTGCCCAACGAAAGTGGTCAAGGACCACGGGCCTTCGAGTAGGAGTCGTCACAGGCTCCGAACGAAGTAAAAACATCTGTGTCTATTTTATTTTTCCGCTGCGCTTATACTCGTCTTTTTCGAATCGATATTCACCCCCCCCCCCCCTCTATCGAATCTAACGGTCCTACAAGTGGTATCAGAGTAGGTACCGCTCTGATTTGGTGCAACCACCAATCAGACAGGGGGTGAATTTTTTTTAATTAATTCTTAAAACTGTTGTTTCGTTAATTTAATATTTCTCTAATCAAGTTATATTAGTGCAACACGAATCTAGATTTATTTTTCCTATCTTTTCTCTTCCCGCACTACTAATCCAAGACCAAGTCTTGGGATTTTTTTTGGTTATTTACCTGTGCACAGAATGTCCCAACAAGAAGGATTCAGCACAGTACGACCTCCACTCTTCAACAGGGACGACTTTCCCTACTGGAAGAAGCGCATGGAGGTCTACCTCAAAACTGACTTTGACCAGTGGATGAGCATTACGAGACCTTACAAAATTCCGGCAGACACCTCCGGGAATATATTGGATCCTGAAGAATGGACAGCTGACTTGAAGAAGAAGGCTTCAACAGAAAACAAAGCGATCAACACTCTACAGTGCGGACTAACAAGAGAAGAGCTAAACAGAGTCGGTCCACACAAAAACGCTAAAGAACTGTGGGACAAACTGATCGAGCTGCACGAGGGAACAAGCGACGCTAAGGTAACAAAACGAGACCTTCTTTTAAATAAAATTTTTAATATAAAAATGCAGGAAGGAGAAACAGCGAATCAACTACACGCGAGGATCAAGGACATCCTCAACGGGCTTCATGCGATAGGCCACCAGATGGAGAACAGAGACTTGATAAGGTACGCATTAAACGCCTTTCCACGTAATAGTTTGTGGGCATCAATAGTGGATGCCTACAAAATTTCTAAGAATCTTTCAAAATTAAAATTGGATGAGCTCTTCTGTGAATTAGAATTACACGAACAAACTAATGCTGGAGCCGAGAAAGGTGTAGCTTTATTTGCAGGTTCCTCCAAAGAAAAGAAAAGCAAGCCTGAATTTGAAGAAGACTCCGACCAAGACTCCGAAGATGAAGAACACCTGGTGAACTTGGTAAGAAAAATGTCCACCAGGAGAAAGAGGAGCTTCAGCAAAAAGGACCTTCAAAAGATCAGCTCCCCCTCAGAACAAAAGAACATGACTTGCTACGGCTGCAATAAAAAGGGACACTACAAGAACGAATGCCCAAAACTGAAGTTCGACAAATCAAAGCCAACCAAAAAGAAGGCACTCAAAGCAACGTGGGACGACTCCTCGGACGAATCGGAGGAAGAAGAGCAGAAACATCAGAGCCACCTCGCACTGATGGCCCGCGAAGCTGAAACAGAAAACGAATCAGAAGATGAAGACGGGTCCGTACTCGTTTCCGAAGGCCCGAATGAGGTATACTTTAATTTAAACAAAAAAAATTTTAGAATCATTTCCTGTTTAAATAGTAAATTAACTAAATTAGAAAATGAAAACAAATCACTTCTTGAGGAAAATCAAAACCTCAAGGAACAAATCATAAATTCAAATCCAACTCAAGATCTAACACTTGAGGAAGAAAATTTATCACTAAAAAATGAGATTAACAATTTAAAGGAAATGTTAGAAAAGTTCACAACAAGATCAAAAAATTTAGACTTAATCCTAAATAATCAAAAAGCATGTTATAATAAAACCGGACTCGGATACAAGTCAAACTCAAATAAAACTTTTAAGTCATTAATAACTCAATACAAATCAACTAATCAGGCTTGGGTCCCGAAAGCGTGTCTGACCACGCAAGTAGGAATTAATCAATATTATATACCCAAAGAAAAAATACATTATATAAAATCGAATAAACCAAACCAAAATCCAAAATACAAACCTAAACCAAATTCAAAATCTAAAGACCTTAAAAATCAACAAAATTATCACCAAGTTAACCATAACTATAAAAAGAATCGACACAAACCTAAAACCAAAATTTAAATTAATGGCCAACAATTCAGGGGGAGGCTTCAGATTAGCTGGCACCTCCAAAAACTAACTTACCCGACAGGGTAACCCAAAACAAACTAACCCGGCAGGGTAATTAGGATAAGAGATCAAGTTTATCTTGAATCATGGTACTGGTGAAATTTTTTGATGATAGTACGTTAGGGAAGCTTGGGCATCGCATGTCTAGAAAGATATGGCTTCGATCTGGTGCATTTGGCCAAGTGGAACTGACCGAAGCTACCCTTAAATGGATCCTAATCAGTTAGACCAAGATTTAGTACTAAGCTTCGTGGATAGGACTATTCGGAAAATCTCGAAAGGTTGGTTACTTCTAATGACGTCCATATGACTCACCAAGCTTAGAAATTTATCCGAAGAATGCCTATTTGTGGAGACCAAAGCTAAATCTGAATCTAACACAAGTTAAACAAAACTCCAATAAGTAATTTAATTTCATCTCACAAAATCATAGGATTCCCTGATTGATAATATATATCGGGTGAGATGAATAAGGTTTAAAAAATTATTTTCAAAATTTTAATTTTAAACTTAAAAAATTATTTTCAAAATTTTAATTTTAAACTTAAAAAAAAAATTTATTTTCAAAATTTTAATTTTAAACTTAAAAAATTATTTTCAAAATTCTAATTTTAAAAATTTTAATTTTAAACTTAAAAAATTATTTTCAAAATTTTAATTTTAAACTTAAAAAAAAATTATTTTCAAAATTCTAATTTTAAACTTAAAAAATTATTTTCAAAATTTTAATTTTAAACTTAAAAAATTATTTTCAAAATTTTAATTTTAAACTTAAAAAAAAATTATTTTCAAAATTTTAATTTTAAACTTAAAAATTTTTCAAAATTCTAATTTTAAACTTAAAAAATTATTTTCAAAATTTTAATTTTAAACTTAAAAAATTAGTTTCAAAATTTTAATTTTAAACTTAAAAAATTATTTTCAAAATTTTAACCTTAAACTTAAAAAATTATTTTCAAAATTTTAATTTTAAACTTAAAAAATTATTTTCAAAATTTTAATTTTAAACTTAAAAAATTATTTTCAAAATTTTAATTTTAAACTTAAAAAATTATTTTCAAATTTTTAATTTTAAACTTAAAAAAAAAATTATTTTCAAAATTTTAATTTTAAACTTAAAAAATTATTTTCAAAATTTTAATTTTAAACTTAAAAAAAAAAAAAATATTTTCAAAATTTTAATTTTAAACTTAAGCTAATTTTAAACTTAAATAATGCATGCTCAAAAGACTAACTTTGAATCCTACTTACTGTAGGAAACCAAGTGAATTTTGGACAGTGGTTGCTCCAAACATATGACTGGAGATCACGCCAAGTTCACTCAACTCACTTACAAAAGCCTAGGAACAGTTGCCTTTGGAAACAACGGCAAACTCAAGGTAATTGGTATAGGTAATATTGAGTTAAAATTAGACTTTATAATTACAAATGTCTTACTTGTTGAAAACTTTAAATATAATCTTCTAAGTATAAGTCAATTGTGTGATACTAGGTATAAGGTCAAATTTCTATCTACAGAATGTTCAATCAAACATCTAGATAATCCTACCATAAACCTAAAAGGTTTTAGAAAAGACAACATCTATGTCATCAACTTAACCATTTCTTCCATTAAGTGTTATTTAACACAAAAAGAAGAAACTTGGTTATGGCATAGGAGGATGTCTCACACCAACTTTAGAAATATAAGTAAACTAAATGGACTTGTAAAAGGCTTACCAAAGTTACCTAACTTAGATTCAACCATATGTAATGCTTGTCAACAAGGCAAACAAACTAAATTAACCCACAAACAAACAAATCAACCACAAACTAACTCAATCTTAGAACTTCTACATTTAGACCTTTTTGACTCCCATGGAGTCAAATCCATAAATGGAAACTTATATTGTTTAGTAATTATAGACGATTATTCTAGGTTTACTTGGGTAAAATTCTTAAAACATAAAGATGAAACTTTTGAAATTTTTACAAATTTTTGCAAACAGATTGAAAACGAAAAAGATATTAAAATTAAAAGAATTAGGAGTGACAATGGGGGAGAATTTAAAAATCACAACTTTAACAGTTTTTGTCTAGAAAACGGTTACCATCATGAGTTCTCATGCCCTAAAACCCCCCAACAAAATGGAATTGTAGAAAGAAAAAATAGAACCTTACTTGAAGCTTCTAGAACAATGTTAAATGAGTACAACCTACCTAAATACTTTTGGGCAGAAGTCGTTAGTACAGCCTGCTATGTACAGAACAGAACAACAATAAATAAAAATCATAACAAAACTTTTTTCGAAATATTTTATAATAAACAACCAAACATAAAATATTTTAAGGTATTTGGGTGCCCAGTTTTTATCTTAAATACAAGAGAACACTTAGGAAAATTCACCTCTAAAATTGAAAATGGAATTTTTGTGGGATATTCCCTAAATAGTAGAGGCTACAGAATTTATAATAAGGTTACCTTAAAAATTGAAGAAACTACTAATGTAAAATTTAAAGAAACTAAACAAGACATAGAACCTACACAACCACCTGAGTTTGTTCCATAAACCAACCAAACTCTAAGTCATGAAGAAGAGGAACACCATCAAGAGAATCAACCTCCTAGAACAATAAGGGTAAACCCAAATCATCCAACTGATCAAATAATTGGTGACCCAGACTTAAGAGTTCAAACCAGATCATCTTTTAGAAACCTAAGTCAAATTTCATTCATTTCAAAAATTGAACCCAAAACTGTGGAAGAATCCCTACTAGACCCAGATTGGATTATAGCTATGCAAGAAGAACTAGCCCAATTTGAGCGTAATGAGGTCTGGGACCTAGTCCCACCGCCTAAGAATAAGAAAATAATAGAAACAAAATGGATATTCATAAACAAACTAAGTGAAACTGGGGAAATTACTAGAAATAAAGCTAGGCTGGTTGCCAAAGGATTTAGTCAAGTTGAAGGACTTGACTATGATGAAACATATGCCCCAGTAGCCAGATTAGAATCCATTAGGATGTTACTAAGTTATGCAGCCCATAAGGGATTCAAACTATACCAAATGGATGTTAAGTCTGCCTTTCTTAATGGACTAATCAAAGAAGAAGTTTATGTAGGTCAGCCTCCTGGTTTTGAAAGTCTAGAACACCCTGATTATGTTTTTAAATTAAAGAAAGCCCTATATGGACTTAAACAAGCACCCAGGGCGTGGTATGAGAGGCTAACATCTTACCTAACATCTAAAGGATTCAAACAAGGTCAAATTGACCCAACCTTGTGTAACGCCCACCCTTCTTACCCTAGGGCGGCGCTACGTTCGTACATGCTTCAGTTATACTATGGCAGCGGAAGAACAAAATTTTTTTTTTCTTTTTAAACATTCATTTTATAGGCATGATATCACAGATTAAATGTGCATATGTTGATTCTATAACTAATCATATTAATTTGTCCGGATCGTTCTTTGCCGAGCCACCACCACACACATCACTATCTGCTCCTCCTGTTGCTCCTCTAGCTCATCCAGCTTCTTTATCTGCGGTACAAGGAAAGTAAGCTGTGAGCACTCATGGCTCAGTAAGTTCCTTTCCTACTCACTAAAACCGAAAATCATCGTATATTAATATCATGCGTAGTATCATAAGCATACGACATACAAGGGTATCATATTCATATCATGACATTATATCTAATCATCAGATAATTCAAGCACATATGTAGGCAATGCATCATGAATTTGAAAGCTTATACTTATAAGTACTTGAAATTCATATCATCATTAGAGGGGATCCCGGTTTGTACCACATACATAATGCGCGCGCTTCTTAAGTAGGTCCAAGGTAGCAAGTCTTGAACCCTACCATACATACATACTAGGTCCGAGTCTTACTCCATCGACCTAGGGCATTCAGAAGCCCATTTCTGACGAGGCCCGAGTCTTATTCCATCGACCCCGGGGCGTTTACGGAGCCCACCCTTGGTACAAACCATACAAAAATAATTTATCATGCATAACTATCATATCATATCCCTAACAATCTTTCATGCATTTCATTTTTCATTTCTTTTCATTATGTATAGCATTTCCTATGCTATCACATATCATGGCATTTACATAACATAAATTTCATTCTTTTCTCATTATGTATAGCATTTCCTATGCTAACACATATCATGGCATATACATAACATAAATTTCATTCTTTTCTCATTATGTATAGCATTTCCTATGCTATCACATATCATGACATATACATAACATAAATTTCATTCTTTTCTCATTATGTATAGCATTTCCTATGCTATCACATATCATGGCATATACATAGCATAAATTTCATTCTTTCTCATTATGTATAACACTTCCTAGGTTCCTTTCCCTTTTTTTTTCTTTTATTTTCAATTATCTTCTAAACAAGAAAACAAATACATGATCCTTAACATTTCATAGGGAGAACCTCGTACTAGTTGGGTAAAACAATAATTTCCCTAGCCTCTTAAAAATATTTTTGGCCAAAATTCTAGGGTTAAGTACTCCTTTGATCAAGCATCATATAGGTGTAAAAACATGAAGAAGATCCCTTTTCCATGGCATAGAAAATCTATCATGTAGTGTAGACTTAGTTAAACCTCACTAGATTTCGAAAGCTCTTCTTAACCGAATTTTCTCAAACTTGTTTCTAGGTTTTAAAATCCTCATAAAATCTGAAAAATATATAAAAAGCCTTGTACCACAGGTGAGGGAAGCTTACCTTCTTCGCTTAAGTTTCCTAGAGTTGAGAACTTGCTTGGACCTTTCTTCCTTGCTTGCTTTGCTCGGCACCAATGGAGGAGAGGAGTGGCTAGGTCTTTTGGTGGAGAGGAGGAGGAAGAAGAGGCTTCTCTTTCCTCTTGTGTTGCTCGGCAACAACAAGAGAGAAAGAGGGAGAGAGTGAAGAGGAAGAAGAGGTTCTTCCTCTTGTGTTGCTCGGCAACAAGAAGAAGAAGAGAGGGAGAGGTGAGTCTCGGCACAAAGGGAGGAGAGGAGGAGAATGAGTGGGGGATGAAGTTGAAGTCACCCCTCCATGCCTATTTATACTAAAATGAGGGGAGGAAACTTGACTTGATCCATCCTCCCTATTCATTTCTCCCCTTAAATGACAAGAATATTCTAGAGAAATGCCTTTTGAGTTCTCTCTTTTCTTTCCCTTAATTTCTCTCTTTTCTCTCCTTTAATTAAAATTCCTATCTCTCCTCTTACAATATCCTCTCCTATCCCACTTGGTTAACACATGCATGCATCCACAAGAGAACCAAGGATCAAAACTTGTTTATGTATATTTTTATTTCTTTTTTACTTCCTTTTCCTTTTAAGTAGAAAGAATCCTTTCTTATTCTTAACTACTTAATCCTTTCTCTCCTTATCAATAATTCTCCTATCCCCTTTGGTATCCTATACATGTTCCTTACAAGAGATCCAAGGTTCAATCTCTCTTCTAACATTTTATTTTCTTTTGTACATAATAATTCGTATATTACTATATTATGCATTATGCATAAATATTTCATACATATATATATTATCTCATATTTCTTCCTTTTGTCCATATTAATTCCATACATTTTAAATCATGCATAGATGATTTATATTCTCAACTTTATTTTTCTTTCATAAAGTTTTAATCATCTAAATCCATCTTAATATTTAACTTAGAATATTTACACCTTCTTTTCATTCGTACTCTCATTATCCTTACTTTCTTATCTAGGCTTTCTAGGGGTGTTACAATCTCCCCTACTTATTGAAAGTTCGTCCCCGAACTTAGAATGACAATTTCTGCTCCGATTCCTTAGACGTTGGTGGAGCTTCTAATCTCCCTTGACTCATTGAAGGTCCCTCAATTGAAGTCTGCAGTTGGTGTAACCTTGCGGGACCACCTTGATTCAGAACATACTGTGGTGCTTTAGTTTTGGTAGGGCAGTCTCTAGATAGATGTCCTTCCAGTCCACAGTCGTAGCATTTAATTTTGCCCTTACGACAGTCTTTTGCTTTATGACCCTCTATCCCACAGTTGTAGCACTTATTAGTGCCCGTACGACATGTCCCTGGATGTTTCTTCCCACATGTATTGCACTGAGAAAACTTGAGCTGCTTGTTGGACGGACCAATCTCAGTGTCATTCCGTCGTTTTCCCTTTCCGCCGTGGTTCCCTTTCCAGTTGGCCTTAATATTTTCCAGTTCTTCCATCTGAGCTTGCTTCTTGTCCTTGCCTAGTGCCTTCAGGTAGTGTTCTGTATTCAGGGCACTGCTAATTAACTCTTCTGTGGTCTGCGGTCTGTTAACTCCGCCGGCCACATTAAGTGCTATCTCGGGTCTGAGCATCTTTAGCATAAGCCTGACCCTTTCTCCCTCCGTCCTAACTAATTCCGGGCATAATCGTGCCAGGCGGTTGAATCTTTTCATCGCTTCTTCCACCGTTAGGTCACCTTGCCGAAATTCGGTGAATTCATCATAGTGCCTACTTGTCACCCGAGTGTGGAAGAATTCTTCGAAGAATTCCGTCTCAAAATCTGCCCAACTCATTTGGTTCACTGGTCTTTTCACTTTCACTCTGTCCCACCACATTCGGGCGTCTCCTGTGAGACAGAAGGATACGCATTTGACCTTTTCATGCTCAGGCCAGTCCAATAGTTCTATCATGCTCTCCATTGTCTTAAACCAAGCTTGTGCGTCCCATGCTTCACAATTTCCAGAGAATTTCTCTGGCCTCAGTCTTTGCCACTGGATCAGATACGCTTCTTGACGAACTACCGGTGCCAGATTCACTGATGGTACCGGTGCTGCTACCGGCTCCGGTTCAACTACTGGTATGGTTGTCGTATTATTCTGATTTGGGGTAGCAGGATTCCCTTGTTGATTCATCATGGCAGCAATCATCTGTTATTGTTCCGTAAGCTGTCGTTGTAGCTCAGTAACTACTTGTGCCCAATCAGGTGGAGGTACGGTCTCCTCCGTTCTGGCATTTCGTCTTCTAGTCATACTTATTTTCCTAAATGATAACAAGATTAGTCTAAGTTATCATTTATGCATGAATATCCTAACATATCATGTCTAGGTTTCATGCCATGTTTGAGTTTGAGGTATTCTTTCTTAGGTTGTCATATCATCTTTAGGTTACCTTACCATTCATACGCGTCAAGATCTAGCCGATGGTATTATCATTCTTATGCTTAAATTGATACCATTTCTACTCTTTTTATTCATCAAAAGCTTTTATTACATAACTTCTTCTCTTAAAAGGCCAGGTAGGTTGCGACTACTCCTGCCATAAAGGACATGAGAGCAGTAGTCATTATCAACCCAACCTGTATCGACTTGCCCAGATCATCCTGGGGTGGATCAGGCATTATCGGAGGTTGAATCTCCGATGCCTCTTCCGGGTCGATTATTGTCTCTTCATCCATTCCCTCGTCTTCTTCAACATGTTCGTCCAGTTCCATCGGGTCTTCATTTAGTTCTCCCTCGAGGTTGTTCAGTCCCCACTCGAAGTCTATTATATCGTTGGGGTTGAAACCCATTTCCATGTATTCAGCAAGGTTAAATTCATCCTCGACCATCTCAGGAAACTCATTCTCTCCTTCATAATATTCCATAATTTCTGCATCTTCATCTTCATTATCGTCCGAATTCCATTCCTCGATTTCCTCGAGATCCTCCTCTCCGAACTCGCCGTGTTCCGGAGATTCCGAGTCGCTCACATAGTTGTTGAAGTATTCCAGCATATCGGGTTCATCCGCGAACTCGAGGTATTCGCCAGAATATTCCACATCCTCGGGATCGTATTCGAACGGGATATAGTCCATTTCTACAAGATTTTAAGGATTCATTATTCCTCTTATGTTATAGCCTAAGGTTCTTGTATCTAGGCTACCATTCATGCATCTTAGAATATCACCTACTTATCCTCATGCACCATTCTCTAGGGTATAGTTTAAGGTATCCTTCCTAGGCTACCATTCATGCATCCTAGAGTATCATACAAATATTTGCATATAAATAAATTAAGCAACTGTACTTACTTGGAGCGACAGGAAGGAGCTTGATGTGTGTGTAGTGAGCTGGCAAAACCTGGCTCTGATACCACCTGTAACGCCCACCCTTCTTACCCTAGGGCGGCGCTACGTTCGTACATGCTTCAGTTATACTATGGCAGCGGAAGAACAAAAAATTTTTTTTCTTTTTAAACATTCATTTTATAAGCATGATATCACAGATTAAATGTGCATATGTTGATTCTATAACTAATCATATTAATTTGTCCGGATCGTTCTTTGCCGAGCCACCACCACACACATCACTATCTGCTCCTCCTGTTGCTCCTCTAGCTCATCCAGCTTCTTTATCTGCGGTACAAGGAAAGTAAGCTGTGAGCACTCATGGCTCAGTAAGTTCCTTTCCTACTCACTAAAACCGAAAATCATCGTATATTAATATCATGCGTAGTATCATAAGCATACGACATACAAGGGTATCATATTCATATCATGACATTATATCTAATCATCAGATAATTCAAGCACATATGTAGGCAATGCATCATGAATTTGAAAGCTTATACTTATAAGTACTTGAAATTCATATCATCATTAGAGGGGATCCCGGTTTGTACCACATACATAATGCGCGCGCTTCTTAAGTAGGTCCAAGGTAGCAAGTCTTGAACCCTACCATACATACATACTAGGTCCGAGTCTTACTCCATCGACCTAGGGCATTCAGAAGCCCATTTCTGACGAGGCCCGAGTCTTATTCCATCGACCCCGGGGCGTTTACGGAGCCCACCCTTGGTACAAACCATACAAAATAATTTATCATGCATAACTATCATATCATATCCCTAACAATCTTTCATGCATTTCATTTTTCATTTCTTTTCATTATGTATAGCATTTCCTATGCTATCACATATCATGGCATTTACATAACATAAATTTCATTCTTTTCTCATTATGTATAGCATTTCCTATGCTAACACATATCATGGCATATACATAACATAAATTTCATTCTTTTCTCATTATGTATAGCATTTCCTATGCTATCACATATCATGACATATACATAACATAAATTTCATTCTTTTCTCATTATGTATAGCATTTCCTATGCTATCACATATCATGGCATATACATAGCATAAATTTCATTCTTTCTCATTATGTATAACACTTCCTAGGTTCCTTTCCCTTTTTTTTTCTTTTATTTTCAATTATCTTCTAAACAAGAAAACAAATACATGATCCTTAACATTTCATAGGGAGAACCTCGTACTAGTTGGGTAAAACAATAATTTCCCTAGCCTCTTAAAACTATTTTTGGCCGAAATTCTAGGGTTAAGTACTCCTTTGATCAAGCATCATATAGGTGTAAAAACATGAAGAAGATCCCTTTTCCATGGCATAGAAAATCTATCATGTAGTGTAGACTTAGTTAAACCTCACTAGATTTCGAAAGCTCTTCTTAACCGAATTTTCTCAAACTTGTTTCTAGGTTTTAAAATCCTCATAAAATCTGAAAAATATATAAAAAGCCTTGTACCACAGGTGAGGGAAGCTTACCTTCTTCGCTTAAGTTTCCTAGAGTTGAGAACTTGCTTGGACCTTTCTTCCTTGCTTGCTTTGCTCGGCACCAATGGAGGAGAGGAGTGGCTAGGTCTTTTGGTGGAGAGGAGGAGGAAGAAGAGGCTTCTCTTTCCTCTTGTGTTGCTCGGCAACAACAAGAGAGAAAGAGGGAGAGAGTGAAGAGGAAGAAGAGGTTCTTCCTCTTGTGTTGCTCGGCAACAAGAAGAAGAAGAGAGGGAGAGGTGAGTCTCGGCACAAAAGGGAGGAGAGGAGGAGAATGAGTGGGGGATGAAGTTGAAGTCACCCCTCCATGCCTATTTATACTAAAATGAGGGGAGGAAACTTGACTTGATCCATCCTCCCTATTCATTTCTCCCCTTAAATGACAAGAATATTCTAGAGAAATGCCTTTTGAGTTCTCTCTTTTCTTTCCCTTAATTTCTCTCTTTTCTCTCCTTTAATTAAAATTCCTATCTCTCCTCTTACAATATCCTCTCCTATCCCACTTGGTTAACACATGCATGCATCCACAAGAGAACCAAGGATCAAAACTTGTTTATGTATATTTTTATTTCTTTTTTTACTTCCTTTTCCTTTTAAGTAGAAGGAATCCTTTCTTATTCTTAACTACTTAATCCTTTCTCTCCTTATCAATAATTCTCCTATCCCCTTTGGTATCCTATACATGTTCCTTACAAGAGATCTAAGGTTCAATCTCTCTTCTAACATTTTATTTTCTTTTGTACATAATAATTCGTATATTACTATATTATGCATTATGCATAAATATTTCATACATATATATATTATCTCATATTTCTTCCTTTTGTCCATATTAATTCCATACATTTTAAATCATGCATAGATGATTTATATTCTCAACTTTATTTTTCTTTCATAAGTATTAATCATCTAAATCCATCTTAATATTTAACTTAGAATATTTACACCTTCTTTTCATTCGTACTCTCATTATCCTTACTTTCTTATCTAGGCTTTCTAGGGGTGTTACACCTTGTTTGTTAAATCATTAAATACAAACATATTTATTGCACAAATATATGTAGATGACATAATATTTGGCTCAACCAATTCAGAATTTTTAGAAGAATTTATTAATCTAATGGAAAAAGAATTTGAAATGAGCTTAGTGGGAAAACTAACCTATTTCTTAGGATTACAAATCAAACAGACAAATGAAGGAAACTATATTTCTCAACATAAATACACCATAGAATTACTTAAAAAATTCGGAATGGAAAATACAAAAGAAATAAAAACACCGATGGCAGTAAACACAATCTTAGATAGTGACCCAAATGGAAAACCAATTGATTTAAAACATTGTAGAAGTGCAATAGGTAGCCTACTGTACTTAACTGCAAGCCGACCTGATATTTTATTTGCAGTTAGTATGTGTGCTAGATACCAAACTTGTGCTAAGGAATCCCATTTGACACAAGTTAAAAGAATTTTTAGATATCTTAAAGGAACAACAAATGTAGGAATCTGGTATCCTAGGACAAATAATTTTGAACTAATAGGGTATTCTGACTCAGATTATGCTGGATGCAAATTAGACCGCAAAAGCACAAGTGGTGGATGCCAATTATTAGGCTCATCACTTGTTAGCTGGTTTAGTAGAAAGCAACATTGTGTTGCTCTGTCTACAACTGAGTCAGAATACATAGCTATAGGCGAATGTGTTGCACAATTATTATGGATGATGCATACTCTAAAAGATTTCAACTTAACTATCACAAATGTAAAAGTATTAATTGATAATATAAGTTCAATTAACTTAACCAAGAATCCTGTGCATCATTCAAGAACCAAACATATTAAAATTCGACACCACTTCATCAGGGATCATGTTACTAAAGGCGATATTGAACTCAAGTACATTGAGTCCAAATCAAATTTAGCTGACATTTTCACAAAACCACTCCCTGAAAGTGAATTTAGCAACTTACGACGAAAATTAGGGATGTGCTCAATAGACTAGGATCTTTCAAAAATACTTTCAATGGTTTTATCAAATTATAAGTCAAATTTATTTGTTTTCAAAACTTTCCATTTTTAGATTTTCAAAAATAATTTTGGCCTTAGACTAGTTTTGAATCCTTAGAAAGCATGTACCCATAGGACTAGTTTTTGAGCATCTCACCAACACCTTAGGTTTACCTTGCTTGTGTTTGACAAACATAGAAAGGGGTGAGATGCATAGGCCAACTGTCTGGACTTAAGATGCTTATTTCAGTGCATCAGCATAAGTCTGGATGTTAAATACAAATCAGACAGTAATCAGATTAAAGATCCTCAGTCAAGTCATACACTGACCTTAATCTGACTAACCAAGTGAAAGCTACTATCTTCTGATAGTTAGTTAGTACCTAATTGGTTAGACAGCTGTTTAATTTTAAAATGTCAAGTTCAGGGGGAGAAATTAATAAGCAAACCTTGAAAGTATAATCCCATCTAATTTTTTAAACCTGAGTTTAAAAGTTGAATATAGCAAATTTAAACTTATTCAGTTTTTATCAAATTATCAACTTGTCTCCCCCAATTCAATTTGATTTTTTTTTGTGTCAAAAATTAAACCAAACTTAAATATATTGAAAAATCTGATTACTTTTTGCAGTAACTCAACACTATGATTATTTACCCTTGCTTATTTTTGATGAATGCCAAAGGGGGAGGGTTAGATGGTTAAGTTAGCTAAACCAATTTGAAAATACAAACTAACTTTAAAAACCACATAAATGCATGTTGTTTCTTGCATATGTTAACACTAACTTAACCAGGTTGTCATTCCATCAAAAAGGGGGAGATTGTTGGTGCGGTTAGCACTAACGATTTAACCCAGGTTTTGATGAATGACAAATAGGTTAAGTTAGTTTTGTTGTTGTCTGACACTTTGATCGAGTGTGCAGGAGAAGTCCAGACAGGTCGACGGGCTGACCGAATGTCTGGCACGAAGTCCAAGCGGGTCGACGGACTGACCGGACGCTTGGCGAGAAGTCCAGCTAGGTCGACGGGCTGACCGGACGCTTGGCGAGAAGTCCAAGCGGGTCGACGGGCTGACCGGACGCTTGGCGAGAAGTCCAGACGGGTCGACGGGCTGACCGGACGTCTGGCAGGTAAGTCACTGGAGGGGAGTGACTGTGAGGACGCGTTCCCGGAAAGGGGACATTAGGCGTCGATCCGGCTTAGATCCATTTCGGATGTCTAAGTCGAGATCGTGACTAGATTCCGGTCTCGGAAAGACGGAATCTAAGTCATACTCTTTTTATCCATCTGTTGAACTTTAACTGTGCTAACAATCTGTTTTACAGGATACATATTTGCCTCGGACTAACTTTGTTTTGCAGGAAAAGGGAGTTTTCTGAAACAAGGTGGTCCGGGCGCCCGGAGGGGATCCGGGCGCCCGGAGGTCCGGGCGCCCGGAAGGGATCCGGGCGCCCGGAAGGCGAATTCTATCCAGCCGAGTCGTCGCCACGTGGAGCATCATGGTTTGTGCAGTTACGTCACATTCCAGGCGCCCGGAAGGGATCCAGGCGCCTGGAACAGCATATAAAAGAAGCCCCAGACAGGAGCTTCAGGACAATCAATTTTTACTGAGAACTCTTCTACTACTGGTCTTGCTGCTCGACGTTCAGTGCGACGCCAACAACGCTCCGACAAAAGTGCTCCTCCGGTTTTTATTTAATCTTCTTTGTCGGTATTACTTTATTGTCACTAGCATTTCCTGTACTTATTCTGTAATCATATTTCGACTTGTTAGTGATTGCCCAACGAAAGTGGTCAAGGACCACGGGCCTTCGAGTAGGAGTCGTCACAGGCTCCGAACGAAGTAAAAACATCTGTGTCTATTTTATTTTTCCGCTGCGCTTATACTCGTCTTTTTCGAATCGATATTCACCCCCCCCCTCTATCAAATCTAACGGTCCTACAGAAACTTACTTAGTTTTTCCATGCTTTAGGCCACTTAAAACCTAGTTTAGAGATTGGTAGGTTTCGGCCATGAGGAAAAATAAAAGAAAAAGGGAAAGAAACCTAGGAAGCCTAAGACACAATTCACATGTATGTTTATTATGCTTGTCTTTATACATGCTATGGAACTTGTATAATTTCTCATGCTTTTAGGCTATTTGAAGCAAGTTTATATTCTGTGAGTTTCGGCCAAGTAGGGTTTAAAAGACCTAGAGGCCTTAGAAATGAAACCAAATGTGTTAAAAGTGCTTCTTATGAAAATATGATAATGTGTTGATTGTGTCACATATTTGTATAATTTTTCCATGGCCTAAATGGATCATTGTGTGTTTCGGCCATGAAGGGATAAATGCCCTAGAAACCCTAGAATAAAAATTAAATATGCTTATGTCACTCTACATGAAATATGATAAGTAGAAAACCAAAGTTCTCATACTATATGTTGTTTAGTAACCTAAATGAGGCTAGGGTAAGTTTCGGCCATACCTATTGTATGATGTCTTGTTATGAATTTATACATGATGTTAGTTCAAGTTCACATGCTTGTATGTTTGTTTTTAGCCCTAATGAACACTTGTTAAAAGTTTGACCAAGACATACGTTAAGGGCTTGAAGGACTTAGGAACTAGCTCAATATGCTTACTATGTTACTTGAAAAAAAAATGCTATAAATATGGTTTAAGGTTTCCATGCTTTCATGACATTTGGGACCTTGTTTATATACTGATAGGGTTCGGCCACATGAGTTTAAGGACTTGGAGAACTTAGAAACCAAGTTAATCATGCTTATAATGCTTCCTATGAAATTTATGTGATGATGATTTAGGTTTCACATGCTTGGAGGTTGTTTTTACCTAAATTGAGGCCTAAGGGGGTTCGGCCATGATAGGAACCCAAGGGTTTAGGAAGCTTAGAACCCAAGTTAATTATGTTACCATGTTTCTTATGATAGTATAATCACATGATAGACCCTTATGCTTAACCATGGATGCTTGTGATTTATACCTTTTATGATATGCTATGTGAGTAGAAATATGCATGCTTTAATGATATGCTATGTGCTTAGAATATGCATGCTTTTATGATATGCTATGTGAGTAGAAATATGCATGCTTTAATGATATGCTATGTGCTTAGAATATGCATGCTTTTATGATATGCTATGTGAGTAGAAATATGCATGCTTTAATGATATGCTATGTGCTTAGAATATGCATGCTCTTATGATATGCTATGTGAGTAGAAATATGCATGCTTTAATGATATGCTATGTGCTTAGAATATGCATGTTTTTTTATGATATGATGTATGCCTAAGTGATGCATACTTTCTTATGACATGATGTATGCCTAAGTGATGCATACTTTTTATGATATGATGTATGCCTAAGTGATGCATACTTTTATGACATAATGTATGCCTAAGTGATGCATACTTTTATGCTATGCTATGTGACTAAATGATGCATTTTTATACATGCTATTTTACTTTGTAAGGCTTGTACCAAGGGTGGACTCCTAATCAGTCCCTAGGCCTTGCTTTGTGATCTGGGCCAAGCCTTGCTTTGTGATCTAGGCTAATAAGGGATGGGCTCCTTAGTACACCCCTATGCCTTGCTTTGTGATCTAGGCTAAGCCTTGCTTTGTGATCTAGGCTAATAAGGGATGGACTCTTCAAGTACGCCCCTAGGTCATGCTTTGTGATCTTGACCTAGTTCCTAGTATGATTCAAGACTTGCTACCTTGGATATACTTAGGACGCGCGCATTTATGTTATGAATGTATGGTACAAGCCAGGGCCCTAAATATGTTGATATTATGTTCAAGTATATATATATGTAAGAAGAAAATGGTTTTAAAAGATCATGAGACATACACATGTTTTTCGGATACATGTTTTTAAAATCATGATGCATATAATCTATGATTATGTTGTGTTGAGGCTATGATTTAAGATATGCCATGATATGATTATGTTATGTTTCACGCTATGTTTTAAGAGATGATATGCCATGATATGATTATGTTATGTTTCATGCTATGTTTTAAGAGATGATATGTCATGATATGATTATGTTATGTTTCATGCTATGCTTTAAGAGATGATATGCCATGACTAGTTATAATGTTTGTTATGTTGCATGATATGCTTAAAGAGTATGATATGTTATGCCATGACTAGTTGAGATCATGTTAAGTTGAGACATTATTTGATTATGTGTTGATTGTTGGTTTTAGTGAGTAGGAAAGGAACTTACTGAGCCATGAGTGCTCATAGCTTACTTTCCTTGTACCACAGATAAAGGAAAAAGCTGGATGAGCTAAAGGAGCAGCAGGAGGGGCAATGAAGATGTGTGTGGCGGTGGCTAGGCAACTAATTAAGAACCTGCTTTAAAACCTTTAAGAACTATGCTTTGGTTTTGTGAAATGTAATACAATATGGGTGACTTGATGTTAAGTTTTATTTATTTTGCTATCATGTTATGAAACCATGCTAGTGTAGTTCGTCTTTTAATTAAGTTAAGAAAAATAATTTTAAGTCTTCCGCTGTAATACGTACATAGAGTATCGTAGCCCCGTACCTTGTTGTTAGCAGGGAGGGCGGGCGTTACATAAAGCATATATTGAAGTACCTTATAGGCACTAGAGATTATATGCTAGCTTATAAGGCAGTTAATTTGGTCCCTGTGGGTTGCACGGATTTTGATTTCCAATCGGATAGGGACAATAGTAAGTCAACTTCGGGGTTTTGTGTTTACTTTAAGAGGTAAAGTCATAACTATGGAAGAGTGATAAGCATAGGTGCTTTTCGGACTCCACCATAGAAGCTGAGTATATGGCAGCCTCTGAGGTAGCCATAGAAGCTGTATGACTCAGATACTTCAAGATTGACTTAGACATGATTTCTGGTTTGCCCAAAAATTATAATAATAGTGGTGCAGTAGTAAACTCGAAGAAACCATAAGTCTATAAGGCAAGTAAACATAATAGAGCGCAAGTACCACCCAATACGAGAAATCGTATAAACGTGGAGAAGTTGTTGCCGCCTAGATTGCATCAGGTGATGACCTATAGATCCTTTCACTAAGGTCCTTAAGGTAAGAGCTTTTGATGGGCATGTTGAAAGGTTGGGAATCAGATGTATGGCAGCAGATATGGCAGCTTAGTCTTTTAGTATAAGTGGGAGATTGTTAGGATGTATACTAAAAGCCTAGCTTTTGGTATAAATATTTATCTAGAAATAAGAATCACATTGGTCAAATGTCTACATTTATGATAAATCTAGTTGTTCAATTAATTTATATTGTAGATAACATGGTGTGTGGTGTTACACACAGAGGATCATGTTATCAGTACCTTATAAATTATAAACAGTAGCTCACGACCAAGATGGAAAGGAACAAACCATTGGAAGGTCGCAGTGTAATTAGGTATTAGTTTATCTTAACTATATAATTACACTAGTACACTTAGAGTGTATTGTGTAGGACCATTAGAGGTCGTTTCTTTTATACTGACTTTATAAAGGAACAAAGACCTCAGTTATTATGGAAGTGTGTACTCTTAATCCTAATATAATAACAAGCACATATATTTGATATTTATTTCTTTAATTTATCAATGGGTGAGATTTAGTTTGATAAATCAATAAGCCCGATAAGTTGGGAAATGATATCACTTATAGTGTGTGTTGTTGATTATAGAAGGAAACTGTGTCCTAGTAATCTAGGTTGAGAATGTCCCCAAGAGAAGCTCATAAGGATTGTCATGTTAAACCCTGCAGGTGGATTTAGTCCGACATGATGATAAGGTTGAGTGGTACTACTCTTGGACTAAGATATTAATTAAATGAGTTGTCAGTAACTCACTTAATTAGTGGACATTCGACATCTTAAACACAGGGAGACTAACACACTCATAATAAGAAGGAGCCCAAAATGTAATTTGGGATTGGTGCGGTAGTTCAATAATAGTTCTCTAGTGGAATCAATTATTATTGATAAAATTAAGTTGTGTGTTTGGGGCGAACATGGGATGCTTAATTTTATAGGGAGACCAAAACCAATTCCTCCTCTCGGTCCCTATCGTAGCCTCGTGTATAGAGAGATTTATACTCACCACATACCCACCTTCTTACCCATCCAATGGGGTCGGCCAAGTAAGCATGGAATCCAAGCTAGGGCTGGACAAGACCAAGTGGATGAGCCAAGTTGGTGGCCGGCCAAAGCTTGGGTCCCAAGCTTAGGTGGCCGGCCACGAGAATATTAAAAAGGATTTTTATTAAAATTATTTCTTATGTGGATATCATGGTTTTAAAAGAGAGTTTAAAAAATTAAAAATTTTCCTTTTATAGCTTTCTACAAAAGATTAAGAGAAGAGATTAATCTCTTTCCTTATTTGTAGATTAAAAGGATGGTTTTAATTTTTTGGTAAAAACTTTCCTTATTTGTAAATCATCTACATGTTTAAAAGAGAGTTTAAAATTTGAAATATTTCCTTATTTGTTGATTAAAAGGTGTATTTTAAATTTTAAGAAAACTTTCCTTTTTAACCATGTTCATGTTTTAAAAGAGAGTTTAAAAATTAAATATTCTCTTTTATAAGTTTCTATAAGAGATTAATAAAAGATTTGATATCTTTCCTTATTTGTAGATTAAAAGAGATTTTAATTTTTAGAGATAACTTTCTTTTTATCCACATATTTAAAAGAAAGATTTTAATTTATAAAATTTCCTTTTTACTAACCATGAAGGGATTAAATTATTGGAGAAATTTTATAAATTTCTGGAGACAAATTAGGAAGTTTTAATTAATTAAAACTCTCCTTGTTTATAGCTTGTGGTGGCCGGCCATATGAATTGATGAGAAGAAAATTGTTTTTAATTAAATAAATTTTCTTTTTCAATGGCAAAAGAATTAAGGAAGTTTTTATTAAATTTTCCTTATTTGCCAAGACCAAGGATTATAAAAGAGGGGGTAGAGGAGGCTTCATGGAGAACGACTCTATTATTCTTTTCCTCCCTCTCTTCCTTGGTGGCCGGCCTCTTCCTCTTCTCTCTTCTCCTTCTTGTGGCCGAACCATCTTATTCTCTTGGAGTCCTTGTGGTGGCCGGATCTAGCTTGGAGAAAAGGAGAGAAAGGAGGCTTCGCTCTTGCATCCCTTGGAGCTTGGTGGTGGTGGCCGAACCTCATCCTTTCTTGGAGTCATGTGGTGGTCGAACCTTGCAAAGAAGAAGAAGGTGCCTTGGTGGTTCTCGTCTCCGGAGATCGTTGCCCACACAACGTCCAGGATTAGAAGAGGAATACGGTAGAAGATCAAGAGGTTGTTATCTACTAAGTAAGGTATAACTAATATAGTTTTCCGCATCATGTTAGTTTTATCTCCATGTAAAAATACCAAATACAAGAGGCATGCGATTCTAGTATTTCGAATTAGTTTTCGATGTTGTGTTCTTTTATTTTTCTTTTCCTTGTGATTTGATTGTTCCTTTTGGTTGACCTAAAGTTATTTAAGGAAATTAAATATTAGCTTTCCTTAAAAGGCTTTGTCTAGGCGGTGGTGGTTGTTCCCATATCCAAGAAGGCCATGTGCCTCGCCATGCAGTACTGGAAGCCAATTTTGGAAATTAATATTTAATGGAATTAATAGCCTAGGTGATTTGGATCGAACGTGTTAAGTTCCGCAAGAGATCCAAGTCTAAAGCTAAAAGAACAAATAAATTAAACTTAGGATCAAACGTGTTAAGTTCCGCAGGCGATCCGAGTTTAATTTAAAAGAACACATGGTAGCTAGGAAAAGGTTCAGACCTTTATACAAAATTTTTGTACAGTGGAACCATTAGGTTTTCCGAGTAGCAACCAACATATCTGACTTGTGACAACAGTGGAGGTGTTTTCTACCTCCTCTCTGGTAAGAGAGAAAACTCGAGCATTTGTAGAACTTGGTGGAGCCTCCAGTCTGCCTTGGCTAATATGAGGACCCTTCAATGCGACCTGCATCTGGTGTAGCTATGTCTGCTTGCCTCCATATTGTACAGGTTGTGAGGAAGGTAGGTTGATCCTGGTCGGATAATTCTTGGCCATATGCCCCTCTTGACCACATGCATAACAGCCACTCATGCCCTTATGACAGATTCCATGATGCATCTTTCCACACGTAGAACATGTAGCATACTTAGGCTGCTTGCTTACAAATCCTCCCTTTTTATTACCCCACTGCTTTCTTTTGGAGCTCCCCTTCCAAGTTAAGCCATGGCTTTGAGGTTTCTGAGTGCCAGAACTCCCTTGACCTTTATTCTCAATCAGTACTGGCTTTGGCTACTTGATACTGTTCATATAATGCTCCATGATTAGGGCACTACTAATCAGCTCTTCTGCAGTCTGCGGTCTATTAATTCCGCCAGCTATATTTAGGGTTATCTCCGGCCTCAACATTTTGAACATTAGCCTCACCCTTTCTCGTTCCGTGCTGACCAGCTTGGGGCATAGGCAAGCTAGTCTACTAAATTTCTTCACGACTTCGTCCATTGATAAATCTCCTTGTCAAAATTCCATGAACTCATTATAATATTTATTCGTGACTCGCATATGGAAGAACTCTTCGAAGAACTCAGTCTTGAAGTCAGACCAGATCATTTGATCCACTTTTCATTTTGCCTTGACCCGTTCCCACCACATTCTTGCATCACCAGTAAAGCAAAAGGGCGCGCACTTAATCTTTTCTACCTCCGGCCAATCCAGTAGCTCCATTATATTCTCCAGGGTTTTGAACCATGCCTGAGCATCCCATGGCTCATTGGTGCCAGAGAAATTCTCCAGTTTCAGTTTCTGTTACTGGATGAGATATGCTTCTTGCCTCACTACCTTTGTTGGGACTATAGGTGTAACTGATGGAACTTTAGCCGTAATAGGTGTAACCATATTGGCTTCTAATGGGACTACAGGAGGAGCTTGCTGGTTAACAGTTAGGGCGGCAATAACATATTGCTGCTCCGCTAATTATCTCTGCAGCTAAGCTACTACTTCTAAAAGGTTGGGCTGTGGTGAAGACTCATTTTCCACTGGTTGAGATTCATGAACTCTCGACTATCTAGCCGGTCGTCCTCTGGCCATTCTACATATCATAAACCAAACCAGTGAGACATACGTCAGCCCATCCTCATTCCTACATGTTATCATCACTACTTTCATATATAAGCATGCTAAATCTTAACAATCATTTCTTACTAATCATAATAGAAATCAAATGCATAAAAGTCGTGAGAAGGTACTTTCTTACTTGGAAGCTACAGGATCAATGCTTGATGTGTGTGATGGAAGGATGGAACTTGCTCTGATACCAAACTGTAACACCCACCCTACTTAATTACCCTAAAACCTAAGTCACGGACGTTACACTTTTCATACCTTCTAAAGACTTCGTTATATGCACACTGCTCGATTCAAAGATCTACTCTGAACTTGTTTCAACTGTTGAGCAGTGGGTTGGAGCGATGCAGAGCTAAGATGAAGTCTAGAGCTGTGAGAGGGTCTGGGTCGTGTGACCCTGACCGACCGTGTAGCCTCACCCGAGAAGGAGGTAGTTGTGGTCGTGTGGTGATAACCGGTCGTATGACCTTACCGGCCCCAAGTCTGGGCACGGCCGTGTGTGCCACACGGCGGTGTAAGGCTTACCCTGCTAGTGCAGGGCACAACCATGTAAAGGACACACGGTCATGTCACCTTAGAAGCAAGACCCATCACCTGGTCGTGTGTGTCACACGGTCGTGTGACATTTCCAGAGGCTAAGCCTTGCATGCTCGTGTGAAGCACACGACCGTGTAACCCCTTCTAGAGACTAGGTTGCGCATGGACGTGCATACCTCACGACCCTATAAATCCTCCAGAGCGGGAGCATGGCACGGCCGTGTAAATTTGCACGATCATGTCAACTTGGCTGAGAGAAGAAAATTCGGGGCCGTGTGACTCCACACGGCCATGTCACGGTCGTGTGGGGATCACACACCCCACTCTGGCACGGCCGTGTGAAACCATACGGCCGTGTCACCTTGGGCGAGAGCAGGAGGGCACGACCGTGTGAATTCACACGGTCGTGTCACCTTGGCCGAAAGGGAGAGGACCGGGGCCGTGTGACTCCACACAATCGTGTCATGGGTCATGTGGGGATCACGCCCAACCCTACAAAAGAGGTTGTTCTCCCCTTTGTACTCCTTCTTGGACTTCCATTCTATCCCTTTTCCTGAGGAAGAGTCTGTGACACACTAATTACTACCAAACTGTAAATCATCATAAGCAACTCTTAGCGGTGTTTCATGCATAGCCAAAATATAGGAAAATACACTACACCAAGGTTTAACATGTTCCTTGCACTAGCAAGTTCCAAGATCTTCTTCCACGGTTCGGACACACATGCCCACTAAGCACTGCTCCTGCTGCCCCCTCTTACTCGAGCTTTCCTATACCTTTATCTGCAATATAAGGAAATGCAAATCTATAAGCAATTGCTTAGTAAGAACCATCTACTCACAAAATGATACATTAAAGATGACATGCTTTTTAGAACTGCTTGGGAAAACGCAAAACATGCACTTGACTATAATTCACGCTAAAACCATACTTCAGAAATATGTACATGACATGTATTTTTAAACCAATTTATCATGCAAACCAACAACTTAAAAACCTTGCTAGTAATGTAAGGAACACAGGAATCTTGGCATATTATAGAGTTCATCAAGGCTACACATTATAACTCAAATTCTCAACCTGGGAAGATTACACTAAAACAAACCATGAAGTTTAAAAATATTATAGTACAGAATTAGTGAAAATAATAATCATCTTGCTTTGGGCCCGGTATTGTCCTGAGGTAGGTAATCCCGAACCTATCAAGGTACTACTAGGGGATTTAGGGGACTAAGGGTGATCTAGGAGCCCACCCATGGACCTTGTGTCTGGTACATGCCTTTCTAAAGTAAAATACTTTTTTTTAACTATTAATTTCTTGTACTTGCACTTGCTTGGCATTTAACCAAACACCTTATGTGCGCTTAATTCCCCCGTACTTATAGGAAAGTACTTTAGGCACTTGATTATACTTCTTAGTCCCAAAACTTAATGGGAAGCAAATTAAGATGATCCAAACATGCTCTTAATCCCAAAACTTTCAAGGGCATCATACATAACATGACATGCTTCTTCCTTAACACGTCTAAAGCATATCTCAACATGCATCTTCTAAATCATGCATAAAAGGCATTACAAAATGCATCTTTAAAGCGACTTATGCTACAGGTGAGAGATACTTACATCCTTTCGCTATTCCTTATGATTATACCACTAGGGTTTTGGGAGAATAAGCCTCCCTTGTATGCCTTGGTCTCCGGATTTCTCCTCCCCTCGTACTAATCCCCGGAAGAAAACCCTCCTCTTAGATTCTCCTCTTGAAAAGCTTCAAAGGATGGAACCCTAAGGTTCTTGGCCAAAATTTGAAGGGAAGAGGAAGAAATTTCGGCTAAAGGAGAAGAGGAAATGAAAAGATTTTAGGTTTTAGTCTCCTCCATTCCCTTTTATACTAAGTGGAAGTAGAAGCATCTCTTCCCACAAAATCTGCCTATAAGGAATTGTTTCCTATTGCTAATGTGATGTTTTACCACCACCCTAATGGCAACTAAACTAATCTCAACTAAGAGGTCTCGGGTTCAAATCCTTGCCCGGGCTATTTATGAATATATATTTTTATTTCTATTCTCTTCTTCTTTATTTTTTTTTTTTGCCCTTTTAGAATAGAGGAAATTTATGGGTGTTACATAAGGGGTTATTATTAAACTACCGCACCAATCTCATATTACAATATGGCCTTCTTCTTATCATGAGTGCATTAATCTCCCTGTGTTTAAGATATCGTATGTCCGTTAATTAAATTAGTTACTGACAACTCAATTAATTAACATCGATTTCCAAGAGTAGTACCACTCAACTTTATTATCATGTCGAACTAAGTCCACCTGCAGGGTTTACATGATAATACTTATGAGCTCCTCAAGGGGACATCATCAACATAAATAATTAGGACGCGGATTCCTTCTATAATCAACAACACATCATATAAACAGTACTATTTCCCAACTCATCGGGTCTATTGATTTAATGAATAAATCTCACCCATTGATAATTTAAAGAAATAAATACTAAGTACACGTGCTTATTATTATATAGGGATTAAGAGGGCGCACATCCGTAATAATAGAGGTTCTGTTCTTTTATGTAGTCAGTGTTGGGACCGAAATGTAGCTAGAGGGAGGGTGAATAGCTCGTCGCGTGCTCGTGTGCTTCGTTGCTTGTTTCTTCAAGGATGTGCAGCGGAAATACAAAGAAACAAAAGCATACAACGCGAACAAATGGATTTTACTTGGTATCCACCTCACAAGAGGAGACTAGTCCAAGGATCCACGCACACACACACCCTCCACTATAAATAACACTCCTTTATGGTAACTACCAAAGGCGGAGAAGCCCTACAATACTCTCAATACAAGAAGAAGGAAAGGGAAACAAAACACAAGCAAAAGCTTACAAGTTATGCAGCAAAAACCCTAACCCTAACTTCTTGTTGTTGCCCACCTCTTGAGCTTGGATCACTAGCAAACCTTGCTCCAAGAACTCTTCAAGAACTGGCGGTAGAGTGGAGAAGAAGTGTGGAGAGCTGCTGGAGAGGATCAGAGATGAATCGTAAAGTTTCTGCCGAAGGAAATGAACGCCTGCGGCTTAAATCGACGCGAACAGTCGGATCCCGATCGATTGGATTGCTCCCAATCGATCGAGGAGGCTTTGGATCGATCCACGGATCGATCCAGAGCGCCTCTGTGCTCTCTGGAATAGCCTGGATCGATCGGTGGATCGATCCAGGGCTTGTCGCGCATAAACAACAGCTCCCAATCGATCCACTGATCGATTGGGACCTCTGGATCGATCCACTGATCGATCCAGAGGAGTTCTGTTCGCCGGGACTCACCAGATCGATCGGCCGATCGATCCAGATCTTATGGATCGATCCACTGATCGATCCAGATCTGTTGGATCGATCCACTGATCGATCCAAATCTGCTGGATCAATCGGCTGATCAATCCAGATCTTGGTTTTTGCCCAAAACCAAGTCCAAAGCCCCCTAAACCAACATCTAGTCAACCATGACTTGTTGGTACATAAGACCTAGCATCCGGTCACCCTTGACCAGCTAGGACTCTCTCACCAAGTGTCTGGTCAATCCCTTTTACCCACTTGGACTTTTCTCTTCTTGCCAAGTATCCGGTCAATCCCTCTGACCTACTTGGACTTTTCTTCCTCGTGCCAAGTATCCGGTCAATCCCTTTGACCTACTTGGACACTCACCAGATGTCTGGTCAACCTTGACCCCTCTGGATTTCTCCTGCCTGGCTTCACTCACCAGGACTTTCCCAATTGCCTAGCTTCACTCACTAGGTCTTTCACCTGGCTTCACTCACCAGGATTTTCCTCCTGCCTAGCTTCACTCACTAGGACTTCCCAATTGCCTAACTTCACTCACTAGGTCTTTCACCTGGCTTCACTCACCAGGATTTTCCCTTCTGCCTAGCTTCACTCACTAGGACTTTCTACTGCCTGGCTTCACTCACTAGGACTTCCTTCTGCCTGGCTTCACTCACCAGGACTTCCTTCTGCCTAGCTTCACTCACCAGGACTTTCAGTCAAGTATCCAGTTAACCTTGACCTACTTGACTTTCCTTCACAATCTTAACTGGTCAACTTTGACCAAACGGGAATTGTATCAACAATCTCCCCAAATGAACAACTGCACCTGCATTGTCCATATCATCTATACCCAATATATTGTCAAACATCAAAACCCAAACCAAGACTCAGGCTTGGTTAACCAGGTCAACCTTGACCTAGGGAATATTGCACCAACAATCTCCCCCTTTTTGATGTTTGACAATACCTCTTGTTAAGTTAGGAAATTAGGCTACTCCCATAGCCTCAACTCCCTTCATGCCAATATATAAATGATGGTTCCCTTCATTCTCCTCCTTTCCTAGAGGGCAAACTCCCCCTTTAGGTACTGAAGGCCTAACTTAACCATGCATTCTCCCCCTATTGACACACATCAACAACATGCCCTCATCATTGGGCACACATCAAGAACAAACTCTCCCCCTGAAGAGTTACCCAACGTTGTTTACAACTTCACTCGTTGCTCATAACACAATAATGAAGGTCTCATACCCTTCATTATCATCAATTTGCTCATCCGTGAGCAATAACCACTTAAACAATGAGGATATCCACTCCCCATTAAATCCCAACGCCCAACCTTAAGCATTTCCTCTAAAAAAAGGTTAACCACCTTCCAAGGTGTATGAAAAAATAGTGTTCATGTCTTTAAAGAGTCCCTCCCCCTAAAGACATGGTGATAACTTCTGTCATTGCACCAACAATGACTTGAAATCCCTAAACCTTTAGGAAACCCAAATTTCGAAGTTGTGAGGTTCAAATATTCAAAATTTGAAACAAACCTCAACCTTAACTTCAACATAGTCTTCCTTAACCAATCCATCCTTGTTTTCAACATGAAAACTCCCTTTTTATGTATACAAATGTATTTTGAAGGGTTTGGAATGGTTACCTAGACTAACATAGGTTCAAAATGCTGAAATCAGCCAAAATCAGCATCTTCGATCGATTGGAGTTTGGTTCCAATCGATTGAACCCTGCTGAATTGATCCACTGATCGATTCAGTCTTCTTGGATCGATCGGCTGATCGATCCAGCGAGCTTCTGCTCGTGAGAAATGTCTTCTCAATCGATCGGCTGATTGATTGAGGCACTCCAATCGATCCACTGATCGATTGAAGGCCTGAAATTGCTGAAATTCAATTTCAGTCAATTTCAGAAACCCCTAAAAAATTCTACAAAATTCCAAAAATCGTAAAAATTTGTGTAGACATTATTTAGGGTATAATTTATCATGAAAAAATAGTTTTCTATGAAAATACATCATATTTTCAAAGATTGACACAAACTTGAGAACTTGCAAAAACTTTAGTGTTTTCTTCAAGTTTGTGTCTAACTATTCAATGGTGATTACTATCAAAAGATAGCTTTCACCAAGGTTTTCCAAAATTATTTTAAAAACATTTTCAAAACCAATATTGTAATACCCCGGTTCTGAGATTCCGGTTAAGTATGACTTAAAAGGTTAGATGATACTATCCATATCACCAAGGTGCACCTTCTTTTTCGGAAGCCCAAACTTAAGAACTCCAAAGTTAAGCGTGCTTGGCTTGGAGAAATCTGAGGATGGGTGACCTCCTGGGAAGTTTTCCAGGGTGCGTGCGAGTGAGGACAAAGCACGCTGAAAGGACCTCCGGTGGTCTGTGGAGCTAGTCATCAAACCGATAGGTAATTCTGGTGTCGTTCCTGGTTCGGTCCGGGTGGGGCCCACTCGGGCCGGGGCGTTACAGATGGTATCAGAGCAACCTTGCGACCGTGAGTGCGCCTGTGGCAGGAGTACCCAGGGCACCACCTAGCGAGGGAGATTCTGGGATTTGTTTGTGGTGTGATTCATGGTTACACAACGAGGACGTTGTGTCTTTAAGTGGGGGTGATTGTAATACCCCGGTTCTGAGATTCTGGTTAAGTATGACTTAAAAGGTTAGATGATACTATCCATATCACCAAGGTGCACCTTCCTTTTCGGAAGCCCAAACTTAAGAACTCCAAAGTTAAGCGTGCTTGGCTTGGAGAAATCTGAGGATGGGTGACCTCCTGGGAAGTTTTCCAGGGTGCGTGCGAGTGAGGACAAAGCACGCTGAAAGGACCTCCGGTGGTCTGTGGAGCTAGTCATCAAACCGATAGGTAATTATGGTGTCGTTCCTGGTTCGGTCCGGGTGGGGCCCGCCCGGGGCGGGGCGTTATAAATATCCCACCATGTTCCTTGGGCTTAATGCACATGACTTGTACATTAGCTTTCCCAATGATGGAAAAACACATAACTATGTGTTTTGATGAACTTAAAACTCAAGGAAATGCACTAAATCAACATGTTGAGTTTTGTTCATCATCCTAACATCTCACTTGTATCTATTGTGCACAAAACACATACAAGTCATCTTATAGGTCTTTGTGAGATGTAAATTTTGGTTTTGCCCTAATCTAGGGATCATGCATATCTATTTAGGCATTTTGAGTGGTAAACATCCACCAAGGATGTTACTTGTTGATTCCACTTGTTTATAAATGGCATTTGTCCTTAATTTTAAGGAAATAAACATAATGCATGATAATGTTATGACATACATCAAAAAGAAATATTTTTCAAAAGAAAATTTTCTTATAACTACATGATGTATGTATGACATGACATGATATTTTTGTATTTTCATGATAAGGCATGAGTGCAAACATAAAACATGATGTCATGGCATATAATGGGAAAACAATCATGGAAAAGTCTAGCATAAATAAAATACCTAGATTATCTATCTAAGTATCCTTAGTCTTAGCTAATCCTAAAACTTAAACCCTAGATTGTCCAAAGTGCTTCAAGAGAGTGCCAAAACCTAAATGGGCATTTCTAGTTATCTTGATTAACTTATGCCAATTGAAATTAATCTTTTCCTCAAATGTTGGCATATTTCGTTCTTTCACAAGGGTAACACTAAGAATATACCAAAATCCCAACTTGGTATTTCTTAGATTTTCCCAAATTATGTCATTTTAAAATAAAATCAATACTTCTCAAATTTGGCACATTTTACTCTTCCAAAGAGTAAATGATAAATCCATTTCATTTTCAAAGGTTAATAATAACCTTGAAAATGCTCCTTGAGTGTCAATTTCTTCAAAGTTGGGTTAACTACCCTTCTTCTTAGAGTTGACACTCTCTAACCCATCTATGGGGTAGAGAAGATGCTCCTAGGAACCCAAAACCTATTGGTGCTCCTTGGATGTTCTAGGTATTTATTAGGAATAACTTCCCTAGATACCTTCCTAGTGACCTTGTTTGGCTTCTTAGAAGCCTTGGTCACATTTTCTAGGTCAACCCTAGGGATTGCTTCCCTTGTAACCTTGTGTGTGACTTTCTTAGACTTCTTAGAAGTCTTAGTCACGTTTGTCATTGCAAAGATACTTCTAGGGATAACTTCCCTTGTATCCTTGACTTGACCTCTAGACTTAGGGTTGGTTCCATAGTTGTATGGAACCCTATGGTAAGTAGGTACATCCTTTTTGATTTTAGGTTTGTATCCCAAACCTCTATGGCCTTTGGATGACTCTTGTTGTCCTAAACCTAGGTTTTGCTCATTTTGCCCTTTAAGGATATTTTCCATCCATAATTTTTAGGGTCTTTTCTAGTTTGTCAAGTCTTGACCTCAAGACTTGATTTTCCATCACTAAGTCCTTAGTTTTCGGTTTTCCATTGAATCCATGAGCATTTTTATTTCTAGGCTTGTAGCTAAAATCCTTAGAGTTCTTGCCTAGACTTTTATCTACATTCCTAGCCTTAGGTGTAGTGGTTTTAGCATGAAAAGCTACATGATTTTCTTTAACTTTATCATGCCTTCTATTTTCATGGTAAATAGCATTAAAATGATATAAGTTAGAACTATCATGCTTTTTACCATAATTTAAAGGGGTAGGCTCAATGAAAGTTACCGTTCTTTTTACCTTGGAAGCTCCCCCTTGACTTAAGCTTCCTCCATGAGCCTTGACCACCTTCTTCCCCTTAGGGCATTGAGTTCGGTAATGCCCCTTTTGGTTGCAAGAAAAACACACAATGTGCTCCTTGCTCTTCTTTGTTCCGGGGATGGTCTCCTTGGGCTTCTCCTTGCCCTTTTGTGCCACTTGGCCCTTCTTCTTGGCCAATTTAGGGCATTTACTTTTGTAATGCCCTTTTTCCCTACATTCAAAGCATATAATATGATTTTTATTATTAATTGAAATGTTTATACCTTTTTGTGTAGGGATGACACTTTCTCCTTTGGATCCGGAGGTAGAGGCTTCCTCTTGTTCCGAAGATTATACTCCTTCCATAGATTTAGCTTGACTTGTGGAGGTGGAAGCTTCTTCCTCCATTTCTTCTCTTGACCCGGATGTAGAAACTTCTCCTTCTTCTTGATCCGGTGTCACCAAAGATTGCTCCCCCTCAATCCTAGAGGTGGAGGCTTCTTCATCTTCATCTTGTATATGGAACAAGGAGTATGCTCTCTCCTTGCCCTCTTCAATGCATTCCTTTGAAGATGAAGTTTCTTGGACTTCCTCTTCTTCGGAAGTTGAGCATCTCTCAACTTCGGAGTCTTCCTCCTCTTGGTCTTGATCCAGTGAGTCACCCTCTTTGGATTCTTCTTGATCTTGTACAGTGGAGGGGATCTCATGAATCCTTGCAAATTTGCTCCATAGCTCTTTGGCATCTTCAAATTCTCCTATTTTCTCCAAGATGTTGCTCGGCAATAAATTGACCAAAAACTTGGTCACTTTGTCATTGGCCTCACATCTTTGGATTTGGTCTTGGCTCCACTTGCTCCTCTTGAGTACTTTGCCCTTGGAATTGTTGGGAGCTTCAAAACCTTCCATGAGAGCAAACCATTGCTCTATCTCCACCATTAAGAAGTTTTCGATCCTTGATTTCCAAAGATCGAAGCTTGTAGATGTGTAAGGTGGAGGCACCCTCGTGTCGAATCCGAGTCCATCTCAGAATTCCATTTGAAGTTGAGCTTCTTGTGATGAAGTCTTCGACTTGTAGAATTGCTCCAACTTCTTCACCCTCTAGCTTTGCTTGTTTTGTTTGCCCATTCCGGCGATGATTCCGGTGAAGAGCGGCCTCGCTCTGATACCACTTGTTGGGACCGAAATGTAGCTAGAGGGGGGTGAATAGCTCGTCGCGTGCTTGTGTGCTTCGTTGCTTGTTTCTTCAAGGATGTGCATCGGAAATACAAAGAAACAAAAGCATACAACGCTAACAAATGGATTTTACTTGGTATCCACCTCACAAGAGGTGACTAGTCCAAGGATCCACGCACACACACACCCTCCACTATGAATAACACTCCTTTATGGTAACTACCAAAGGCGGAGAAGCCCTACAACACTCTCAATACAAGAAGAAGGAAAGAGAAACAAAACACAAGCAAAAGCTTACAAGTTATGCAGCAAAAACCCTAACCCTAACTTCTTGTTGTTGCCCGCCTCTTGAGCTTGGATCACTAGCAAACCTTGCTCCAAGAACTCTTCAAGAACTGGCGGTAGAGTGGAGAAGAAGTGTGGAGAGCTGCTGGAGAGGATCGGAGATGAATCGTAAAGTTTCTGCCGAAGGAAATGAACGCCTGCGGCTTAAATCGACGCCAACGGTCGGATCCCGATCGATTGGATTGCTCCCAATCGATCGGGGAGGCTTTGGATCGATCCAGAGCGCCTCTATGCTCTCTGGAATAGCCTGGATCGATCGGTGGATCGATCCAGGGCTTATCGCGCATAAACAGCAACTCTCAATCGATCCACTGATCGATTGGGACCTCAGGATCTATCCACTGATCGATCCAGAGGAGTTCTGTTCGCGGGGACTCACTGGATCGATCGACCGATCGATCCAGATCTGTTGGATCGATCCACTGATCGATCCAGATCTGCTGGATCAATCGGCTGATCAATCCAAATCTGCTGGATCAATCGGCTGATCAATCCAGATCTTGGTTTATGCCCAAAACCAAGTCCAAAGCCCCCTAAACCAACATCTAGTCAACCATGACTTGTTGGTACATAAGACCTAGCATCCGGTCACCCTTGACCAGTTAGGACTCTCTCACCAAGTGTCTGGTCAATCCCTTTGACCCACTTGGACTTTTCTCTTCTTGCCAAGTATCCGGTCAATCCCTCTGACCTACTTGGACTTTTCTTCCTCGTGCCAAGTATCCGGTCAATCCCTTTGACCTACTTGGACTCTCACCAGATGTCTGGTCAACCTTGACCCCTCTGGATTTCTCCTGCCTGGCTTCACTCACCAGGACTTTCCCAATTACCTAGCTTCACTCACTAGGTCTTTCACCTGGCTTCACTCACCAGGATTTTCCTCCTACCTAGCTTCACTCACTAGGACTTCCCAATTGCCTAGCTTCACTCACTAGGTCTTTCACCTGGCTTCACTCACCAGGATTTTCCCTTCTGCCTAGCTTCACTCACTAGGACTTTCTACTGCCTGGCTTCACTCACTAGGACTTCCTTTTGCCTGGCTTCACTCACCAGGACTTCCTTCTGCCTGGCTTCACTCACTAGGACTTTCAGTCAAGTATCCAGTCAACCTTGACCTACTTGACTTTCCTTCACAATCTTAACTGGTCAACTTTGACCAAACGGGAATTGTATCAACAATCTCCCCAAATGAACAACTGCACCTGCATTGTCCATATCATCTATACCCAATATATTGTCAAATATCGAAACCCAAACCAAGACTCAGGCTTGGTTAACCAGGTCAACCTTGACCTAGGGAATATTGCACCAATAGTCAGTACAAATCAAACAACCTCAAACGATCCTATTCAATACACACAGTGTACTAGTGTAATTTTATAATCAAGATAGACTAATACTAAATTACACTACAACCGTTCTAATGGTTTGCCCCAATCCATCTTGGTTGTGAGCTACTATTTATAATTTATAAGAAACCGATAGCATGATCTTCTATGTGATACTACACACCATGTTATCTACAATATAAATTAAATAGACAACTGCATTGACATATATATAAATATAAAATGAAAATATTTGACTAAAGTGATTTTCATTTCAAAATATTTCAAAAATAGATGTTCATACAAAAGGTAAGCTTATAGTATACATCCCAACAATCTCCCACTTATACTAAAAGACTATGCTGCCATACATCTGATTCTCATCCCCTCAACATGTCCATCAAAAGCTCTTGTCGGAAGGGCCTTGGTAAAAGGATCTACCAGGTTATCTGCTGATGTAATCTTGGTGACAACAACCTCTCCTCATTTTACGATGTCTCGTATCAGGTGGTACTTACGCTTAATGTGTTTACTTGCCTTATGGGCTCGTGGTTCCTTCGAGTTTACTACTCCACCACTGTTGTCACAATAAATTGTGATAACTTTAGACAAATCAGGAATCACATCTAAGTCCATCAAGAAGTTTCTGAGCCATACAGCTTCTTTGGTTGCCTCAGAGGCTGCCATATACTCAGCTTCCATGGTGGAGTCTGAAACGCATTTCTGCTTAACACTCCTCCATGCTATGGCTCCACCTCCCAAAGTAAACACATACCCCAAGGTTGATTTACTGTTGTCCCTATCTGATTGGAAGTCCGAATCCATGTAACCCACAGAAAGTAAATCACTTGTATGGTAAACCAGCATATAATCTCTAGTCCTTTTTAGACACTTTAATATATGATTTACGGCAGTCCAATGTCCCGGTCCTAGGTTACTTTGATATTTGCTAACCATGCCCATGGCAAAACAGATATCCGGTCTCATACATAGCATCGCATACATTAGGCTTCCTACAACCGAAGCATAAAGAATTGCCTTCATCTCCTCTATCTCCTTTGATGTCTTAGGACACATCTCTTTAGATAAAGGTACTCCATGCTGAAAAGGTAGAAAACCTTTCTTGGAGTTTTGCATGCTAAAACGAGCTAGGATAATATCGATGTATGAAGCTTGGGATAAGTACAACATCCTTTTCATGCGATTCCTTATTACTTTGATCCCATGAATATGTCCACATTCTCCCAAGTCCTTCATATCAAACCGCTTGGGCATCCATACCCTTACATCTTACAACACTTTGACATTATTGCCAATGAGTAAACTATCATCTACGTATAGTACAAGAATACCACCACGTTTCCGTCACTTTTCTTGTATACACAAGACTCATTCGGATCTTGAATGAATTCATGAGACTGGATCACTTAAGGAAAGCAGTCTTGACATCCATTTGCCAAACATCATAATCCATATGAGCAGTAATAGATAAAAGAATCCGGATAGACTTAAGCATGACTACCGGCAAAAAAATTTCCTCATAATCGATTCTCTCTTTCTGAGTATACCCCTTCGCAACAAGCCTCGCTTTAAAGGTTTCCACCCCGTTTGTTCCTCTTTTCCTTTTGTAGACTCATTTACATCCAATGGCTTTTACACCATTTGGTGGTTCTACAAGCTTCCATACCCGATTAGAATATATAGATTCTATTTCAGAGTTCATTGCACTTTGCCAAGATGCTGCATTTTTATTTTGGAGTGCTTAATCATATGTCCAGGGATCAGCTTCATATTCACCAGGGTTCAAGTCCGAAAACTCTCCCAAAAACATGAATCTATCAGGTTGCCTAACAACCCTCCCACTACGACGAGACACTACCTGTAATTGTGCATCATTTGTGACACGTGTTATAGTTACTTGTGATATCTCATCTTGTACCATTGGTACTAAAGTAGAAGTGTCCTCTCTTATTTCCTCAAGAGCAATTTTACTCATGAGCTTGTGGTTCATTACATAGTTCTCTTCTAAAAATCGGGCATTGGTGCTAACAATGACCTTCTGATTTTTAAGACTATAAAACAAACCACCTTTCGTTCCTCTAGGATATCTCACGAACAAGCGAATTTCTGTATGTGATTCCAACTTATCAACGTCTCCCTTCAGCACATGTGCTGGACTACCCCAAATCCGAATGTGTTTCAAACTAAGCTTACACCCATTCCATAATTCTGTGGGAGTAGAGGGTACTGACTTAGAACGTATCAAGTTCAGAATGTACGCCGATGTTTCTAGAGCATATCTCCAAAACGAATTTGGTAATTCTGAATAAATCATCATTGATCTAACCATTTCCATAAGAGTCATATTCCTTCGTTTCGCGACACCATTCTGTTGGGGTGTACCAAGTGCAGACAATTGGGATTGAATCCCGGCCTCTGATAGGTAACTCTTAAACTCTCCTAAGAGGTACTCTCCACCACGATTAGACCGTAGTGTCTTGATACTTTTACCATGACATTTTTCCACATCAGCCTTGTACTCTTTGACCTTATTAAAGCACTCAAACTTACGACGCATCAAGTAAATGTACTCATATATTGAATAGTCGTTTATAAAAGAGACAAAATATTTAAAACCACCTCTTACCTGGATAGTCATGGACCCACACAAATCAGAATGTACCAATTCCAACACTTCTTTGGCTCTATACCCCTATGCCCTAAAAGACCTCTTGGTCATTTTTCTTTCCAAGCAAGACTCGCAAGTCGGAAAGTTTTCTACTACCAATGAATCCAAAGGTTCATCGACTATTAACCTTTGAATTCTACTCAAGTTAATATGACCCAACCTTAGATGCCAAAGATATGTTTGGTTCATTTCCGAATGTTGCTTTCTCTTATTAGAATTAGAAGATGTATTATTAATTTTTATTTGTTGCATCATAGGAGTTATTGGATTAAGAGTATACAAATTGCCAACCAACACACCCGAACACATAACCATCCTATTTTTTCTTGACAACCACTTTGTCATCAAAAGAAATAGAATATCCATCCATAAATAATTTAGAAACTGAAATCAAGTTTTTTCTAAAATATGGTACGTAAAGATAATTTTTCAAAATTAAAGTTTTATTCCTATCAAGATATAGATAAACATCTCCCATTACAACAGCTGCCACTCTCGTAGCATTGCCCATGTAAACGGTAATCTCCCCTTTATGTAGTCGTTGGGTTTCCTGGAACCCCTGTAATGAATTGCAGATATGATCTGTGGCTCCCGTATCTATACACCAGGTACCGGTAGATAACACCGCTAAACATGTTTCAACAACTAATGAATAAGATATACCTTTATTATTCTCTTTTCTGCGAGGACAGCCCACCTTCCAATATCCAGACTGCTTGCATGTGAAGCACTTGCCTTTCAGCTTCTTCACACCAGCCTGCGACCCAGTCCCTTGAGGTCGAATCACTTTCTTTGTCGAACCAACTTGTTTCTTCTTCTTCTTTCCGCCTTTTGGCTTAGGGGCAGAAACTTTTTCAGCAATGTGAACTTAAGAAATTTGATGAAATAGCCCTTCTGCTGCTTGGAGTTCTGTCAAAAGTTCCGCTAATGAATAAATTCTTTTGTTTATGTTGTAATTCAGGCAGAACTGCTTAAAATTTTTGGGCAGCGTTTGGAGAATGATATCTACCTGAGGTTCCCCATCGATTTCAGCTCCAAGGACTTCCATCTCATTCAAATGAGCCATCATCTTGAGGATATGATCCCTTACGAGTGTCCCCTCAGTCATGGTGGTCGTCATTAAGTTTCTCATGCCTCCTGCCTGGTAGCCTGATTCTAGTGTCCAAACAGTTCCTTGAGATTAAGCATCATGTCATAGGCAGTGTGTATGGCCTGATGCTGATGTTGCAGCACATTTGACATAGAAGCTAAAATGTAACACTACGCCATCTCATCTGCCTTGACCCATTTCCTATGTCTCTCTATCTCCTCTTCACTAGAATCCTTATCATGCACACGACAAACCTCAAGAAGAACGAACTTGTATTCTTCAGCAGTTAAGACAATGTCCAAGTTTCATTTCCAATCAATATAATTTGGACCAGTAAGTTTATTTTCTTTTAAAATAACAGCAAGAGGATTGAAAGCCATTTTGAAATCCTGAGAATCATAAAATAAAATACTTGGTCAAAACTTTAGAATTTAAAATAATATTGATTTCTCAAACAATATAATTTAAATTCACCAACATCTTAAAACACCGTGAATTTTGTATGCCACGATAGTGTGAGCGTATATTAATTCAAACATTTGTAAGAGGAGGTTTTACCCATTAATTTTACTATATTGTCAACCTAACTTTATGACAAATAAAATTAATAGTTGGTTCATCCTCGGTCACACAAATAATAGCAGTGACTCCAATGGGGAGGATACTATTAAATGCACCTAAGTATATACCATTACTTGATACTTAGTCCATTAATTAGGATTGTGTTCCCTTAGATATAGAAGATCACACATACCTAAATAATTTCCTTTAATCATCTATAGAGGAAGTTTGATCTAGTGATCTACAAACAAACTCATCCGATATGGAGGAAGACACTTAAAGCCAACGCGCAAGTTTGAATGCATCACTTACAAACCAATAATGGAGACTGTGGAATTTATTTAAATAATCTCTCTCCTACTTAGTTATTTAAATTAAGGAATTTTAACATGCACGCACATCACAACACACATATCATAGCACACATCACAGCACATAAAACAACATATAAATGCAATAAATATGAAAATAAAATTTCCAACTATTATGGACTTATCCATCGCTGTCCTCCAATATGGCGTCAATGGATCAAACCGTCGCGTCTATCTTTCTTCCTTCTCCGCCATGCCTCCGGTCCTCAAAATAGCACCACGCATAGCAAGGATACAAGCCGCAATAAAAAGAAATAAAATTTACATTTATCGATTCTATATTCCACAAAGGAATTTACATGTAATCTAGATCGAACAAAATATAAAAAATAATACGGCAACCGATCGTATTTAATTATTACAATCATGCACACACAAATAACCTCGACATGCCTGAGGGTTCAAATCATACATAAACACACAAAGCCATAATAGTTGGACTTAGGATGCCTGCAACCACAGAGTTAATCTTTCTTGCACATCTTACTATTATCCTGCCTAAACTTATATACGAGAGTGTATAATTTAACCGAAAACCAATCACACAAAGTCAGAAAACTTGCTTTGATACCACTTGAAGGTGTTGGAATTCCGTTCTGTTTCAATTTTCCTGTAAAAAAATTGTACAAGTACAGAACTTTTCCTAGCAACCCGCATGTTCGATCAGACATGTGTTTGATCAATCAAGCAAGTTCTTGACGGATCAAAGCACACCTTGATCGAAGTACAAGATCATTGGCCTCTTGTGTTGGTATTCAAAATCGATACAAAGAAAACTAAACTAATTATGCAGTGGAATCAAAGAACTAGTTGTATATTTCCTTTATAGATAAAGACCTCTTGATCTAAGCAAGAGGCGTCGGCCTAGCAAGCAAGAGGAAACCGCCGCCCTAGCAAGGAAGAGGAAACCGCCGGCCCAAGCAAGGAAGAGGAAAGAATTGTGGGAAAATTAGGTTTTGGGGCCACCACCTACTCCCTTTTATAATCCTTAAGCCGGTCCTAGGAAGATAAGTTAAACCACAACAACTTACTTGGATGGATAAATGCGAGACTTTATATAGAGGCTACAACAAGGACCTAAAGGAGGAATTGGTTTAGGCCTCCTGATGGGCTTGGGCTTCCTGTGTTTGGCCCGAACACCCAGCCCAAGCCCATCAATAATAACACATACCACTAAAGGGTTATTATTGAACTATCGCACCAATCCCATATTACAATATGGGCTCCTTCTTATCATGAGTGCGTTAATCTCCCTGTGTTTAAGATATCGTATGTCCGGTTATTAAATGAGTTACTAACAACTCAATTAATTAACATCTGATTTCAAGAGTAGTACCACTCAACTTTATTATCATGTCGGACTAATTCCACCTGCAGGGTTTACATGATATTCCTTATGAACTCCTCAAGGGGGCATCATCAACCTAAATAATTAGGACACAGATTCCTTCTATAATCAACAACACACCATATAAATAATAATACTATTTCCCAACTCATCGGGCCTATTGATTTAACGAATAAATATCACCCATTGATAAGTTAAAGAAATAAATACTAACTATATGTGTTTATTATTATATAGGGATTAAGATTATGCACATCTATAATAACAGAGGTTCTGTTCTTTTATGTAGTCAGTACAAATTGAACAACCTCAAACGGTCATGCTCAATACACATATAGTGTACTAGTGTAATTTTATAGTCAAGACAAACTAATACCAAATTACACTACAACTGTTCCAATGGTTTGTCCCAATCCATCTTAGTTGTGAGCTACTATTTATAATGTATAAGGAACTGATAACATGATCTTCTGTGTGGCACCACACACTATGTTATCTATAATATAAATTAAATAGACAATTGTATTGACATATATATAAATATAAAATGAAAATATTTGACCAGAGTGATTCTCATTTCAAAATATTTCAAAATAGATATTCATACAAAAGCTAGGCTTATAGTATACATCCCAACATTAAGGTCCCCGATCGACTAAATGAATATTTAAAGTCTCTGGTTCCCCTCAAGGGAGTCTATCTGGTCACCCCTTAAGGTCCACGATCGACTAAATGAAGGTTTAAAGTCTCTGGTTCCCCTCAAGGGAGCCTGTCCGATCACCCCTTAAGGTCCCCGCTCAATTGAATGAAGATTTAAAGTCTCCAGTTCCCTCAAGGAAGCCTGTCCAGTCATCTCTTAAGGTCCCCGATCAATTGAATGAAGGTTTAAAGTCTCTGATTCCCCTCAAGGGAGCTTGTCTGATCACCCCTTAAGGTCCTCGATCGACTGAATGAAGGTTTAAAGTCTCTGGTTCCCCTCAAGGGAGTATGTCCGGTCACCCTTTAAGGTCCTCGATCGACTGAATGAAAGTTTAAAGTCTATTTGTTCAGGAAAATGTGTATATTTATAAATAATATTGCCCATGCTTTCCATTAATTACACTAGAGAGTTAAACACAATTTGCATCTACACCTCCTCCTTTTCTTTATACACCAGGGCGGGTGGCCCTTCCTGGATAACATTAACTTCCATTCTTTGGATTTTTTTGTGCAGCATTGGCCTCCGCCTTAACTATTTCCATGTAGCACTTGCGCTCTACCAACTAATCACCTTTTACCTCCCCTACTTGATCATCCACAGTAAATTTAACCTTTTGGCAAAAAGTAGAACTAACCGCCTAGAATTCATTTAAGATCGGCCGACCCAGGATAACATTATATGTAGAGGGCGCATCTACTACCATGAAATATGACCAGCGCGTCCTCATTAAGGGATCCTCTCCCAAAGACATAGCTAATTTTATCTGACCCAATGGTTGAACTTCATTTCCAATAAACCCATATAGAGCAGTTACCATGGCTTGCAGCTCGCTCGGATCTATCTGCAAATGATCAAAATCTTGTTTGAAAATAATATTAATTGAACTACCAGTATCAATAAAGGTATTAGAAATGTTGTAATTGGCTATAACAACCTTGATTATTAATGCATCATCATGGGCACTTCTATCCCCTCCAGATCTCTGGGACCAAAACTAATTTCTGGCCCGGCTGCCCTTTCAACGCTACACCCCACAGCATGAATCTCCAGTAGCTTAGCATGTGATTTCCTCGCCCGGGTAGAATCACCATATGTCAGTCCTCTGGCTATCATGTTAATATTACCCCGGGGAGCGTTACTGCAATTTTCTTCCTGTCGAACTGATGTTGTGTCTTGTTGTACCTGACTCAGTGTTTGAGCTTGCCCAACCAGGATTGGCAAAACTCCTACCTGTAACTCAATCGTCCGATACTCCAGCTTGAGCGGACTATTTTTGCCTTAGATATTGTCGGTGATTTGGGGTTGGAGAACACCGCCAATATCGAGGATTACAAGCTTGCTGATTCCTCATAGTATAACAATGTTCTGTACTGTGAGTATTCGTTTGATGATATCTGCACCATATTCGTGGGATCTCTTGAGGGGCCCCCACGTGTTGCACGGCTTGAGGTTGTGGTTCAGGATGTCGTTGGGGAGGAACTGCGCGAGGACCTCTGGGTGGTTGAGCAGACGCCACCGGATAATCCACATTTAGAGTGAGAGTGGGAGTGACAACTTCCTTTCTTCAAGCGGCTTAAGCTTCTTCCACATTAATGAATTCAGTTGCTCGTTCGATCAATAAATCAAAACTAGCTGGAGGGTTTCTAACCAAATCCTTAAAGAAATCATTATCATTGAACCCTTAAGAAAAGTCACTTACCAAGATCTCGATAGTAGCTGTAGTTACATCTATGGCTACCTGATTGAACGTCTTAATATAGGCTCGAATAGATTTCTTCAGCCCCTATTTAATTGAAAAGAGACTTCAAGGGGACTTGTGATATCACCGGTTGCTAGAAAAATGATGAAGAAATACCTTGCGAAAATCCTTGAAGCGACGAATAAAACTATCTGGTAGCCACTTAAACCACCTCTGAGCTACTCCTCCAAAGGTAGTGAGGAACATTTGGCATTTGACACCGTCGGTAAATTGTTACAAGAGAGCGGCATTCTCAAATTTAAGAAGATGATCTTCTAGATTGGTTGTTCCAGAATATTCTCTAATATTTAAGTTTTGATAATGGTTTGGCAGAGGATCATCCAACACTCACTGAGAGTGTAAAATACCGAACTAAATAATAATTAAATAATAAGGTTTAATAGGCTAATAGTCTTAACGGAATTTTTAGGAATTTTTAGAAATTTTCTGAGAATTTTTCGGAGCTCGTATGACATATTTTAAGGGGATCAATTATTAGATTGTAGGAGAGTTCGTTTGGATATCTCAATTAAGTGGGAGTTGGTTGAGAAACTAATCTAGTGCTTAATGAAAGATACCTAAGTTTATAATATTAAGTAAATGGGTTAAAATTGAATTTTTATTAGTATCGGATAGGATGATTTGAATTTGTCCATTTAGAATAAATTGAAATAATTTAGTAATATTAATTATTATCATAATAATTGATTGTAAGATAAAGTGAGATAAATCCGTGTAGGGACTTTATTGGAATTAATTGGATTTATTAACTTTATATTTAATCAAACCCTAAGAGTTGATAACAATGCACGTTATCTCTTTTCTCCCTTTCCTCGTGTACATCGACGTCGTCGCCACCCTGGTGCACAATCCCTCTTGCCGTGGTCTCCACTGCCACTAGCACCTTCGCGCCATTGCTAGCCTTCCTCCTCCTTCCCGCATGCACAACTTTCACATGACAGTTCCTATGCGTTGACATTGATTGTTCCTCTCCTCTTTTTTTTATTCCGGCGCTTACAAAGAAAAGGCTCTGCTTTTCCCTTGCGCCACTGATGAAGGAAATGTAACGCCCCGCCCCTCCTGCTAAGGCGACGGGGGTTACTTGACAACTCTTGCATACTTAACACAGCGGAAGTCTTAACTTAGAGAATTTAAAAACCTTTTTCTTACTTAAAAGTCACAATAGACATAAAAGGTCCACATAGCATGCTTATCATAAAATTTGGGTCTTAATACCAAACACATACTTAAAGTCATGGAGTCATAAAGTAAAAACATCAACATGGAAAATTTCTTATTAAATGAAAGCAGGTCATTTCTTTTAGCCAGTCCACTACCGCACACATCCTTCAAGCCCTCCTGCTGCACCCCTAGTACATCCAATCCTTGCCTTTATCTGTGGTACAAGAAAGTAAGCTATGAGCACTCATGGCTCAGTAAGTTCCTTTCCTACTCACAAAAACCGTCAAGCATATTAAAATCACAAGTCATAAGGCATAAAGACAAGTGTATCATGTTAAGAGCATATCATGGCATATCATATCATAACATAAATTATCATGGCATAACATATCATGATCATCAAACGTATCCTGTCATAGCATAACCTCAGCATAACTAGCATGGCGTAATCATAAAGTATAATCATGGTACATCCCTAAACATATATCATGCAACATATGCAACATGTCTTTTGAAAACTTATACAATACATACTTAAACATAATCTCAACATGATTAGGGCCCTGGCTTGTACCACATACATAATTGCGCGCGTCCTATGTAGGTCCAAGGTAGCAAGTCTTGAACCCTACAAGGCATACATACTAGGCCCGTTTCTTAATCCATCGACCTAGGGGCACTTAGGAGCCCATCCCTAACGAGGCCCGTTTCTTAGTCCATCGACCCCGGGGCGCTTATGGAGCCCACCCTTGGTACAAGCCATACATAAAGTAAAGTAGCATGACTTAACTTACATATCATAGTTCTTATCATTTCATGCATATCATATTTCTTAACATATCATAAAACATGCATATTTGGGCACACAGCACATGCATGAATCATAACATACATCATGAACATATCACTTATCTTAAAGCATGCATATTTGGGCACACAGCACATGCATGAATCATAGGCTTGCATAATAAAAGTATCATTTTATCATGTCATAAAGTAAGCATGTTTGAGCACATAGTACATACATGGGTCATAAGCATACATGAAAGAACATAACACATATCCTAAAAAGACATAACCATTCATGGAATCATTAAATATCATCTCTTCAAAGCATGTGAGGTATATCTAGTCACTAAACCCATATGGCCGAAAGTCATGAAAGGTCCACATGATCTCTAGACAACATACAAACATAAAAATTCTCATGATATCTTCACATACTAACATAAGAAAGATCATAAGCATGTTAACCTAAATTTTAAAGCCCTCCTAGGTTTCCAATTATTTCATGGCCGAAACCTTTCATGAAGAGGAATCAAGTTCTAAGCAACATGTAAACATATAAACCCTATACCCATATCATATTATATTTCATAGGGAACTACTTAAGCACATTTAGTTTGGGTTCTAAGTTCCCTAAGCTCCTAATCATATCATGGCCGAACCCTAGCTTATCTCATCCTAGGTTACAAGTAGCATAGAGGTGTTGAACCTTAAGCCAACATGTTATACATTTTCATGAGGAACAACATAAGCATGTTTGTTTCAAATTTCAAACTTCCTAGACCCATTAACTCAAGGTGGCCGAACCTAACAATCATGGAATTAGGTTTTTAGTGGCATAAGAGTATGAAACCACAACTACATTCCATAGCATACATCACAAGAACATCATAAGCATATATAAGTTGGGTTCTAATCTCTCTAAGCCTTTAAACTTGTAGTGGCCGAAACATGTAAATCATGGAACTAGATTTTTAGTGACATGAGAGCATGGGAACCACAACTACATTTCATAGCATATATCTCAAGGGCATCATAAGCATGTATAAGTTGGATTCAAATTTCTCTAGGCCCTTTAAACTTGTAGTGGCCGAAACTTAACAAGCATGAAACTAAGTTTCTAGTGGCATAAGAGCATGGAAACCCTACCCAATTTTCATGGCTTCATAACAAGGAACAACATGAGTAAACTTAGTTAAAAATCTACACATGCTAGCTTTAAAACCTAATGTGGCCGAAAGTTACATGTATTCAAAATTCTATATAACAAGCAACCATAAAACATCAACTAGTTTCATATTATTTTATCAAGAAGGTCATGAGCCTCTTAGCCTTGGTTTCAACTTTCCTAGACTTCAACTCTCATCATAACCGAACCCTCATAAGCATGAAATAAGATTCATAACTAACATACAATCATGGCATAACATTTTAGCTTCATGTCTTGTCTTAGGAAAAATCTTAGCATGCTTGGTCTTAGGTTTTAAAACTCTCCTAGGCCTTTACTCCTTTCTTGGCCGAATATTCATGAGCATGTAAATGGAGTTTCAAACAACATACAAGTAAGAGAAAAGTTAACAACCTCATTATCATAGGGTACATAACCAAAAGAATAAGGAAACATGCTTAGTTTGAGTTTTGAACTTACCTAGTCTTCTTGTTCATGCTTGGCCGAAACATGTAAATCATGAAACTAATTTTTCATTAATTATTCTAGCATGGAAACCATAGATTAACTTCTTACATAAAATACATGTCACAAGAAAAATAGAAAGCATATCTAATCACAACTTTCTTAAACTCTTCTTCTTGTTTTTGACCGAATTTTCTTAAACAACATCTTAAGTTTTTTAAGCGATCTATCTCCATGAAAAACCATACAAACCATTGTACCACAGGTGAGGGGAAGCTTACCTAATGTTCACTTGTTAATCCTTAAGAAATGGTACCCTTGGTGAAGAGGAAGTAGGGAGCTTCTTCTTCTAGCACTCCTTTCGATTTCTCTTGCTTGGAAAGGTACACCTTGAAGGCTCCTTCTTGTAGTTTAGTTTTCTCTTAGGGAGAAACCTAAACTTGGCTTGTGGAGATGAGGGAGGAGGATGCTAGTCTCGGCAAAGGGTGAGGGAGAAGGGGAAAAAAAAATGAAATCCTTTAGTTCCTTTCCTTTTTATGCTAAGTGAGTGGAAGTTACAAAGATGAACTTTGCTTCCCTTCCTCCTTAATGCATACATGTATTTTTTTTAATGAAAAGATGTCCTCATTCCTTCCCCTTAACTCTTCTCTTCACTATCCTCTTTAAACTCCACGAAAATAGAGAGGAAAAGGGAGGAAGACAACTTGTCTTTTGCTACTCTTTTCTTAACCAAGAGGTAAACAAGAGGAAGAAAGCTCATTGGTTTTTCTCTTGTTCCCTTACTAAATTATATCTTTACTTTTAACTACAATTTCTATCATTTCCCTTTCACATATTATTCATTATCCTAGTGGTTAACATACACAATTTTATTTCTATCCTTGGTGGGAGGTTCAAGGTTCAAACCTTCACCTCTTCTTTTTATTTCTCTTATTTCTTTTTCTTTGATTCTTCTTCTTTATGTTCTAAAGCAAATAACACCCATATACTTATCTTATAATTTAGTGGGTGTTACAGAACTCTATATCTCTAGACAAGTTCGTACCTAGAACTAACAAGAGCTCCAGCAGCCTCTGCTAGAACGTCGGACAGAAGGAGAACCTATCGCCTTGTTGCTGCTGCTGGTCAATCCTGCTGCCACCCAAAATGATTCACCGTTCCCAGAAAATTTTTGGATTTTGTTAGTTGCTAGATTATGATTAGATATAATTAAAGGAATTATGGTTATGATGATCAGGTATTGATTTTGATTATGGAATTGATTAATTGAATGTAGTTATTGCTTGATTTGATAATTATCAAGTAACTAATTGTTGGATTAAAACGGTGGGCCAAAGGGATTAACTTAGCAGTTAGTTAAAATTATTAACCACATTGATTTGATTTCAATTGAGTATTACTTGAACTAATATGTAGTTGATTCACTGGAGATTATTTGGATTAGTATATAGTTGGAATAATAAATGAAGCTTAGTTGATTAAGTATTTATAATTTATTTGGATAAATTAATTAGATGATTGAGAGTTGGGTAGATCTTGCTTATTTTTTTATAGCTTGGATTATATTGAATGATTGTTTATTATCATGTCTAATGAGGTTACAGTTACTTGCCTACTTTAAACCTGTCCGATATTGATACTTTATCATTGTCTTTATATCCTTATATGTTGACCTATCGATTGATAGCTATGTAGTCTCGATTAAGATGAAAGGTTGGATTTAGACTAGGGATAGTTTAGATCCTAGGCTTATAGTTAACTGAGTTAATGACAGAATTTGGGTGCTAAATAGGAGTTCAAGTTTATTATTGGATACATAGGGTATAGATTAATTATATGTGTTGTTACAGGACTTTGACATACGACGAGTCACTTGATGGGTGGATAAGTGTGGACGCTCGACCTATATTAAAGGTGGGTATTTTTATTTTGTTTCTTTTAATGCTTGACCTTAGTGCATAAATTATTTTGGATAAGGACTATTTACCTTGACTCCACTCTTACTTTCCTGCGCTTGATACTTCCACATAATCTTTGAGAAATTCGTTCCATATCTATACAGTCTCTTGTTGTTGTCCATGATCAATAGCAGATACTAGATACCATGTTTGTATGCTTTGACTGTTGCTTATTTATGTATGATATTGAGCATGCTGGCCTCATGTAGCATACATTTTTCTGCTTATATATATGATGACTGTTGCATTGTTCGCATCATGTCATTGCATGCATGCCGCATCCTCGGCCACTCGAGAGAGTGGTAGCTGGAGTTGATGCCGCTTGTCCTGTCGTGCCGCACTCGGCCGCTCGTGTGAGTGGTAGCTGGAGTACGAGCAGCAGGGACCCCGTCGCAGATGTAGCTAGTTAGCTACTATGCAACCGTCCCCTCGGCCACTCGTGTGAGTGGTAGCTGGAGTGGTGTACAGTCTGTCACTGACCCGGCCTCTCGACCATACAGGGGTCATGATGCGGAGAGGTGGGCGGGAGTGACCATCCGTGCATACGCTGTTGTTATTATATTCGTTTTGGCTGCTGTCTATATATGCTGTTATTGCTTAGTTACTGTTGTTGTTCACGTATGCTGATATGCTTACTTGTGTTGAGATATATTCTCATTGTAGATGTTTAGTCATTGTAAATTTGTATATACCTTGCTTATTACCTCTATAGTATGAGCAGTACTGTAGCAGATTAGTACCAGTTCTGACCTACTATACCTAGCCTAGGATATGGTTTCAGGTATGAGCATTTATTTTGGTTCTATTGTAGTATCTGCTATTTCTCTTATGAGACTGTATTCCTTTTGGCACCTTCTATTTGTATATTATGTTCATGCACTATCTTTCCTTACCCGCTGAGTTTCAATACTCACCACCCCACAAAATAGTTTTCTTTCGCCAGGTAACAGATAGATGAGTCATGGATGCTTGGAGAGATGCCGGCTGCCAGTCCTGGGTCCTACGTCACACTCGAGGATAGTTTTCATTTAGGTTTTGTTATCGTTTGGGGTGATATATTGATTTTGTGTATTCTATTTTTCAATAAGTCGATGTGAATGTTGGCTCAAGTCTGTGATGACATGTATTTTTGTTAGTGTCGTTAGTTTTACGTTCATATCGTTTTATGTCTTCCGCTGCTGTGTGTTTACGTTCAACCGTGTAGGCTTATTAAACTGCGTGGTTGTTTTATTCATTTTTGTCCAGCCGGGTAGGCTGCGTATATTAACTGCGTGGTGATGTTGTTTATATTTTGTATATATATTCCAGCCGAGTGTGGCTGAGGTATAATTTATATGTAGTAATGCTTCAGATTGTCACCCGTACAGGGGAGATGTTGTCGAAATTTCTTCGGACAGGGACTCCTTTGGGGCATGACAGAGAGAATGGAGTAATGATCCTCTCAGGAGAACTATCACTGGCTACGATCTTCCCTTTACGTTTATTCTGCATAGGCGCTTCTCTAGAAGATTCTTAGGGAGCTTCCCTTGGTCCTCCTTACTCAAAGGGTGTGCGAAGAAATACTCGAGGACGTCAGGTTGGGGAGAGAGGAGTAGGAAGCAAGTAAGTAGGATCCTCCTCCTCACCTCTTCTCTCCCTTTGATAAGCAGCTGTTGATATCGCCGGATTTGGAACCACAGACAATGTACCACCAGTATTGACTTGCTATTATTACTGCAATAGCTTCTACACCCTGGTGTTGATGAGCAACTCCAGATCTTCTTGTTGATGCAATCGACCTAAGTTTGATCGGTACGATCATATTTTTGATGTGTGTGTCAAAGAGTTTAAGTTAGGCTTTCATATGTGTTTAATATGTGTGTTTGAGTCTTGCAGGACTTGGTGAAACACACATGAGGATCTTGGTGCAACTAAGCTTGGGAAGCTCATCCTAAGGCTCGGATCCTTGAGTCGGTGAAGGATGGTGTGGAAGGCATCCGAGGGACCGTCAGACGAGGAGCAACGGAGTGGAGTCGAGGGAAGTAGACTTCAAAGCAACGTGAAGGATGGCACGGAGAGGAGCCGCGGGCTCGGGTGCATCTGAGGGACGAAGGCCGAGGAAGAGGACTTCAAGGGCGACTCCGGAGAGGATGAGTGTGTGTGTGTAACAAGGTGCAGTCCAGTCGGTTGCAACTTTTAGCAGTCGACTGTACCAGTCGACTGCTTGTTTTAGCAGTCGACTGCACCAGTCGATCAGTCGATGTAAGCTCTAGCACTCATCACCAATCGACCGATAAAACATGCAGTCAATTGGTAAATGACCGTTGGTGCTGGAAAGTAGCCGTTGGCTACCTCTAACGGTAACACCAGTCGACTAATGGTTTTGCCAGTCGACTGGTGCCGAGATGAGTTGATATGATGATCAACTCTCTCCTTTTATTTAAGGGAAGCTTTGGGGCTTGAAGGAGGGTACTCATGCTTGTTGAATAACTCCTGGTCATTGCCCAAAGCTTCCAAGCCTACTCTCCTCCTCCTAAACCTAAGTTCATCATTGTAAAGATGAAGAGATCCTTTGTGAGAGGCTGTACTCCACCAAGAAAGAGTAAGAGCTAGCCTGGAGATTACCGGATTGATCCATCAAGGATCAAGGGTTCGCCCACCTCAAGGACATGCCGTGGAGTAGGAGCAAGCAATCTCCAACCACGTAAAGGAATCGTGTTAGCGTTTGTGCTCTTACTTGTTTATTTTCATTGCTTTAGTTTTTGTATTCCGCTTGTAATTAACCTTGTAGAAAGGAATCAAAGTTGGGGTGACCTAGCTATCCAACCCCTTCTAGCCGGCCACCAATCCCTTCAAGGGTATCAGAGCAGCCTTCAATGCACTAATCGCCGAGAAGAGCACTTCATCAAAATGGACGGTTCAAATATTTATCCACCCAAATTCAAGGGGACTTCTTGGTGGAAGAAGAGAATGGAGGTATTTTTCAAAATTGATTTTGACATAATGCTAATCATGGAAAATGGTTTTGAAGTGCCTAGGATCAAGACATTAAGATACTTGAGAAAACAAGGTGGAGCAAGAAGCAAAGGGAAGAACATTTGAAGCGAATTCAAAGCCATACATCATCTACACAATGTTCTTCCCCAACAAGAAATAACAAGGGTTGGAACCTACTCAAGCGCCAAGGAGTTATGGGAAAAGCTAGTGGAGCTTCATGAAGGGACATCGGAAGTTAAATTGGCAAGAAGAAACCTCCTTCAAACTCAACTCAACAATATCAAGTTTGAGAAAGGAGAAAGGTATTAATTTTATATTCTAAAATTAAGGAAATTATTAATGGATTAACAAGTGTAGGTGAGACACTTTCAAATCGAGACATGATGATGAAAGCCCTAAATGCTTTCCCAAGAACCACAACTTGGAGCTCCATTGTAGATTCATACTACATATCAAAGGACCTAGAGAAATCCTCTCTAGATGAACTCTTCTCAACAATGGAGCTTCACGAAACAAGAGTTGAAGGATTAGATGGAGAAGCTCATAGATCAAGAGGAGTAGCCCTTGTGGCAAACAAGGGAAAAGGAAAGAAGAAGAAATCTTCATCACCACCATCTTCCGACTCCGAAGAATCAAGTGCCTCAATGGATAGCGATCAAGAGGCATATATGGTAAGGAAGATGAGAAAGGCATTTAAATCTTTTTCTTCTAACAAATCTCGTGCTAGGAAAAGTTCTAGAAGCAAAAGTAGCACAAGGAAGATCATTTGCTATAATTGTCAAGGAGAAGGACACATAAGAGATGATTGTCCTCTCTTGAAGAAGAAGGAAGGGAAGAAAAAGGAGGAGAAGAAGACAAAAGAAAAAGGGAATAAGGCTCAAAACCTAAAAGCGACATGGGATGATCCATCATCATCATTGAGGAAGAAGAGCATCATGTAGTCAATTTTCTAATGGGAATTGATGATGTAGCCTCCACCTCATCCGAACAAGAAGAAGGAAGGAGCTCAAGGAAGATGAAGAAGGGATCTCAAGTGAAGGGGAGGACAAACTTCGGATTCAGACGCCTCGGTAAGTGAGGTATACAATCTTCCTCCTCATGTTTTATTTAAGATCATTAAAAGTACAAATGATGATTTGTTCAAGGCAAAAAGGAAAAATAAAACCTTGAAAAATGACATTTGCATGCTTAAAGAAAAATTAGAATCCATGTCTATTAGGGATGATGATATGCATGCTTCTTCTACTAATTCAAATGATTCATGTTTAGAAGAAGAAAATAAGGCTTTAAGGGAAAAGGTAGAATACCTTACAAATGCCCTTAGAAAATTTGAAATTGGATCCAAAACCCTAAACATGATAATTGGGAGCCAAAGGGCAAGTTTTAAGAAAAATGGGTTAGGATACAATGAACCCAACAATGAAAAGACCTACTATTGTCCACTTTGCTAGGGGGCAATCAAAAACCAAAACTATAGATAGAAAATGGATCCCCAAGGAATATTTGTTAATCAATTAGAAAGAATTTCTATTAAAAAGCAAAATCAATCCTCAAGGGTTAGAGATTTTAGGTCAAGTCAACCGTGGAAATCATAATTCAAATCCAAATATGGTTGACTTGAGACCTTAAGGGGTAGCACTTAGCCTTGATAGAAATTCATGATCAGTGGGCTAAGTAGAGGTTATTATCTCACAATGATTTCATTATTTTATAACCATAAATGTGAGATACCAGGGATGATACAAATAATTCACTTATGCTTATGACATTTTGATGAGTTATGAAATATATTAATTTTTAGTGATCATAGCCCAACTATGGGGAAAGTAAATGTTTAATTAATGGATATCTTGCCATAGATCATAGTTGGATATCTTAAATGTTTTGAAAATAATTCTATGTGTTTACTTACTGTGTATAGCTATTTTGAAACATATGAATTCAAAACAAGTTTTCAAATTAATACAAACTTGAGTGATTTTCAAGGTGTTTGAATTTTTATCAAAACTTCAAATATATGATGAATTATCATGAAAACATATTTTTCCTTGTTAAAGAACATTATAAGAAATATGTGTTCAAAATTTCATGATTTTTTTAATTTTCTAGAATTTTTTATGTATTTCTGAAGTTGACTTCAGAATGCTGAAAATCGGATTGGGTTGTGCCAGTCGACTGCAACAGTTAGCAGTCGACTGGTAGCTATTTTTCAGCACTGTCAAGAGCTGGTGTTGGGTATTTTTAAGTCCACATTGATGTCTTAGTATATGTACTTGTTTGGTACAATTTTTGATGGTATCAAAGGGGGAGAAATGGGAAGGTTTAAGTTAGAAACCTAATTGAGTGCAAAACTTGAAAATTAAGGTCGGGTATATATGTTATAATGGAATTATGCTTCATGTTTCATATATTGCTTTTAATTTCATAAGAAGATTAATGCCTAACTTAACATATTGTCACATCGCAAGGGGATTATTGATGCAATCTATATAGGTTTGATCTGCATTGATCATTGTTTTGATGTGTACAAAGAGTTTAAGTTAGGCTTTATATGTGCTTGATATGTGTGTTTGAGTCTGGCAGGACTTGGTGAAACACATGAGGAGCTTGGTGTAACTAAGCTTGGGAAGCTCATCCTAGGGGTCGGATCCTTAAGCTTGAAGGATGGTGTGAAGGCATCCGAGGGATCGCTGGATTTGAGGAGCAACGGCGGGAGCCGGTGGGAAGCAGACTTCAAGGCAACGGTAGCTGGGATGGCACGGTGAGGAGCCTGCACGGGTGCATCTGAGGGACGGGCCTTGGAAGAGGACTTCATGCACTCCCAGAGGATGAGTGAGTGTAACAGGTGCCTACTGTTGTAACTTTTAGCAAATGAATTTGACTCCTACCTATCGCATAAGTTTTAGCAATGATCAAGCAACAATGTATATCCTTGGTTTACCAATGGTCACCGAATGACTGGATAAAATCACAGTCGAACTGCAAATGATCATTGTCGCCGG